>NC_140179.1:8499428-8547406 GCF_963971535.1 Notolepis coatsorum | reverse complement strand
TCACTAAAAGTAGTATGTAGTTATGAAGGAGTAACTCACTAAAAGTAGTATGTAGTTATGAAGGAGTAACTCACTAAAAGTAGTATGTAGTTATGAAGGAGTAACTCACTAAAAGTAGTATGTAGCTACGAAGGAGTAACTCACTAAAAGTAGTATGTAGTTATGAAGGAGTAACTCACTAAAAGTAGTATGTAGTTGCTGAATTTGGTTAGAGGACTAGTGGATTAGGCTAATATGATATTTTAGTTTCCAGGAAGAGTGGTACCACCAGGATGGGTTACTGCAGCATTAAAAAAGCATCAAGGAGATTAAGGGGTTTGCCACTTTCTCAGTTGGACACAGGGAACTATAAAAGGAAGGGTCATCACGTCACAGTGTAGCGAGTGAACGCACACGTTGGTACCAAGTGTTAGTCTCCTCGTTTATGACCTGTCATCTAAACAGGTTATTACCTTGAATGTCAGAATCATCTGCAATTTGTTGCCTTGTCACATTTGATATATATCTATCGGTTGATGCATATTTCCTCAGATAGCTTGAATATAATTTGTATTACACCTTATTGTTTTAATAGGGCGCAACAGTGGCTCAGGAGGTAGAGCAGTCGTCTGGCAATCAGGAGGTTCCCGGTTCGATTCCCGCTCCTTCCGGGCAGCGTGTGTGTCGATGTGTCCCTGAGCAAGACACTTAACCCCTAACTGCTCCCGATGAGCAGGTTGGCACCTTGCATGGTTGCCTCCGCCGTCGGTGTGTGAATGTGTGAATGAATGGGTAAAATGTGAGTAACAAATTGTAAAGCGCTTTGGATAAAAGCGCTATATAAAAAAGCAGCCATTTACCATTTAATACAGGCTTTAATAGAACTGGCACCAAAGTCTGGCACCAAGCAGAACATAGAACGTTGATATTGTAACGTCATGACCCTTCCCTATTTTATAGTTTCCTTTGTGTATAGGGTTTAGTATTATTATAATTTTTTTTAAATCTATTTTCCTTTCTTTCTTTCTTTCTTTCTTTCTTTCTTTCTTTCTTTCTTTCTTTCTTTCTTTCTTTCTTTCTTTCTTTTTACTTTTATATGTATTTATATTCTATAACGTACTAGACATGGAAATGAATGGCTCAGATGATGAGGCAGTGGCCTGGATTAGATACCCTAACTGGTTTCAGTATAACCTATAGTACCTTATGGGAGAAATTGATAGGGGAAATGAAAACTTTACTAACTATTTTATTGCACTGCACTATTTGACTGCTCTTTTTAAAAATGTTCTATATTATGTGTGACGAGGCCTATTGGGATGTTAGATCCTGATATGAAGAACTGGGATTTGGTGTATTTTTTGCTGCTGTGACGCACTTTGAGCTGCAATTCTTGTATGAAAGGTGCTATACAAATAAAGTGTATTATTATTATTATTATTATTATTATTATTATTATTATTACTCAGATGTAACGTAAGACAGAAACAGGGGACCTTTTACATTTTGTTCTGGACATGTAGGTAGATGTCTGGAGTAATACTGGAGACTTATCTTGGACATTATAAACATAATATTGTGGCGGTGGAAATTCCAACCAAGCCGAGACTGATACTACAGGAGGGCTTCACGGTTCTACCAGTCAGTGTGAACAACATGTTTTATCAGACTAGTTCTAATTGCAGCTAATAACTGCATAGCCATTCGCTGGAGATGTGAAGAGTTCCTCTAATGCAGTGTTTCTCAAAGTGGGGGGCGCGCCCCCCAGGGGGGGCGCAGAGGCATGACAAGAAAAAGTTTGAGAAGCACTGCTCTAATGTATCTATATGGCTTGAAGAACTTCCATCTTATTTACCCTTGGAAAATATTATGTTTAACCCTTTCACTACCACACTACCAAAGGGTTAACCCTTTCACTACCACACTACCAAATGGTTAACCCTTTCACTACCACACTACAGTTTTTTTTTGCAAAAGTGATTGTTTTTGTATGTTTTTTGTGTGTGGACCCCAGGAAGACTAGCTGGTTGCTATCGCACCAGCTAATGGGGATCCCTAATAAAATCAAATCAAATCAAAGGTTAACCCTTTCACTACCACACGGCAGAAGGTTAACCTTTCACTACCACACGGCAGAAGGTTAACCCTTTCACTACCACACTACAGACGGTTAACCCTTTCACTACCACACTACAGACGGTTAACCCTTTCACTAACACACTACAGACGTTTAACCCTTTCACTACCACACTACATACGGTTAACCCTTTCACTAACACACTACAGACGTTAACCCTTTCACTACCACACTACAGAAGGTTAACCCTTTCACTACCACACTACAGACGGTTAACCCTTTCACTACCACACTACAGAATGTTAACTCTTTCACTACCATACTACAGAAGGTTAACCTTTCACTACCACACTACAGAAGGTTAACCCTTTCACTACCACATGGCAGAATGTTAACCTTTCACTACCACACTACAGTAGGTTCATTATGCATTGTGTGTACTGACTTTTAATAAAAAAAATTTTTTGCAAAAGTGATTGTTTTTGTATGTTTTTTGTGTGTGGACCCCAGGAAGACTAGCTGGTTGCTATCGCACCAGCTAATGGGGATCCCTAATAAAATCAAATCAAATCAAAGGTTAACCCTTTCACTACCACACGGCAGAAGGTTAACCTTTCACTACCACACGGCAGAAGGTTAACCCTTTCACTACCACACTACATACGGTTAACCCTTTCACTACCACACTACAGACGGTTAACCCTTTCACTACCAGACTACAGACGGTTAACCCTTTCACTACCACACTACAGACGGTTAACCCTTTCACTACCACACTACATACGGTTAACCCTTTCACTACCACACTAGACGGTTAACCCTTTCACTACCACACTACAGACTAGCACACTACAGATGGTTAAACCGTTCACTACCACACTACAGACGGTTAACCCTTTCACTACCACACTACAGACGGTTAACCCTTTCACTACCACACTACATAAGGTTAACCCTTTCACTGCCACACTACATAAGGTTAACCCTTTCACTACCACACTACAGACGTTAACCCTTTCACTACCACACTACAGAAGGTTAACCCTTTCACTACCACACTACAGACGGTTAACCCGTTCACTACCACACTGTGTCGCGGATCTCAGTCACGCGCCGGTACCTTACAATCACAGTTTCCTCTCTTACACGGACGATGCTATCTTCATCAAGCTCGTTATTCAAAATGTACTAAACAAACCACTACTGTCTCGCATTATCAGCAATAGTCAACATGGACGCTGGCTTTCTCGCTCAGCTCCGTTCTACATCAAACATATTTCATGTTTCTAGTATCCTTCAGGCTCCAACCCCTGCCAAGGTTCAAATCCTCCGCTGCTACAATTTTTAAATGGCCGCCTATCTCACTCCGTCTGTGGACGGGAAAAAACTCCCTCGGGAGAGACGCTATTCAGCAGAATAAGCATGTATCCTTCTAACCTTCAATCAACTCACGGTCTGTGTTTGAACAGTAATTAATATACTGCATTCAGTATCCTGTTCAAATATCACTAGGATAATAATATACTGCATTCTGCATTCTTTGGCAAATTCACCATCGGCTGTCTTAACTCATTGACTGCCACTCTGTTTTCCCATCTGTACTCCCTGACGCCAGTTTTTTTTGACAATTTTCACGATATTTCACGATCTTTGCAGAGCTATTGTATATTCTATATTATAGCTATGGAGACAATAGTATGGCTCATTTGACAGGCACTATTAATACTCCAACATGTAAAAAACATTGTTTCTACATACCCTCGTTCGTGCACAATCTCGAGCTAAACATTGCCTATTTCAAAATAATCCAGGCTGGTTTTCTAGATTGTGAGATAAAGTGTGTTTTATAACCGTATGGCAGGATTCAATCATCATTGCCATTTCAAGTACTCAGATGAGTCACCAAGGTCTGCGCGACTGTTTTGAATAGGAAAATCGAAAAAAGGATCAAAACCCGAGAATTCTCGGGTATGGCGTTCAGCGGTTGGCGACGAAACACGAGATATGTCGGGTACGGTGCAGAAAGAGTTAAACACCACGTGACAAGTCACATCTGACTGGAATGCCAGGCTAACATCCAAGGTTCAAGTTCAAGTTCTTTAATAGTTGTCATACAGAAGTACAGAATACTTTCATACAAAATGCTTCTTACTGTTACGCTCCAGAGACTGTGCTAGACAAGATAGTATCAAATAACATAATAACATAATATAGCATGAATTTAGAAGAAGAAAATGAGGTCACAGTTGTTCGGTATAGACATATGTACAAAAGGTGCATTTATTTTCCTGAAAAGCTTTAGTTCCCCCCCCCCTGAAAAGTAATAATAATAATAATAATAATAATAATAATAATAATAATAATAATAATAATAATAATAATAATAATAATAATAATAATAATAATAATAATAATAATAATAATAATAATAATAATAATAATAATAATAATAATAATAATAATAATAATAATAATACACTTTATTTGTAGAGCACCTTTCATACAGAAACTGCAGCTCAAAGTGCTTCACAACAGAAAAAAGACATAAAATGAGCACATAAAGTGCAGACATATAAAATCACAGTTTTTCACATTAGGATCTAACATCCCAACAGGCCACCTTGTTTATGGTTTGATTCAGTTTTAAATAGACAATAATAAAAAGAGTAAGATAAAATAGACAGAGTAAAATAGTGCAGTGCAATAAAATAGTAGAATAGAATAGATAAAATATATTTTGTTTTACAGTGCAATAAAATTGTTCTGGATTACTGTTCAACAGTTCAAAGTCGTCTTTACCTTCTCTGTTTGGTATCCACAGTTAAATCTTGACAGTCTTCCCTCCTGTTTTATACCCACTTTGACCCTTCGAACCTCCCACTCAGGGCGCAGTTCCCTCTCTCAGGCTGCAGTTCTAGGCCTGAGTCCTACACAGTTTTAAAGCCCAACAGTCTCTTGTTTGATACCCACACAGTTTAATACCTGACAGTTTTGAACCTGTAATAAAAAGTAATAGACAGAGTAAAATAATACAGTGCAATAAAGTAGTAGAATAGAATATATAGTAAAATTATGCAATAGAAAAGACAGAGTAAAATAGTGCTGGAGTGTATTAGAAGGCTATGGTGAAGAGGTACGTTTTTAGCTTATTTTTGAAAATATTAAGAGATCTAGCTTCCCTAATGTCCATAGGTAGTGTGTTCCATAACTTTGGTGCATAGTTTGCAAAGGCTGCATCCCCCGATTTTCCTTAGACTGTGGCTTGGAACCTTCATAAAATTAGCCCTCCTAAATGTCAGATCACTGAACAATAAAACATTTTTAGTAAATAATCTGATTAAAGAAAATAACTTAGACTGCATCTGCTTAGTGGAGACATGGCTCAATAATGACACAGCTACATCAATAATGATAGAGGCTTGCCCACCAGACTATAGTTTTCATTAAATACCGAGAAAAAACAGAAGAGGAGGGGGGGTTGCGGCAATTTTCTCCTCAAAACTCTTGTTTAGAATCACAGAACTACATGTCGATGGAACATCTTGCCATTGAACTCAAAACAGAATCAACCATTATCGTCACAATATACCGCCCGCCTAGACACTCCCACACCAATATTTATACAGGAACTCTCTGAACTGATTTCATTATGTGTTACCGGAGACGATAAGGTGATCCTAAATGGAGACTTGAACATCCATTTTAATAAGAAAACAGACTGCAACCAAGTGTTCCACTCTGGTTTTCAGAGCAAAGCCAGAGGAACAGCATTCTGATTAACAAAAACACACCCTTTACTCCATCTGATATGATCTCTGACCCTAATGGCAGATTCATTATAGTTTCAGGAACTCTTTATTCCACAAGGGTAGTCCTAGTCAACGTATATGTCCCCAATTTTGGTGACACGCATTTCATCAATAAACGTATCTCTTCACTCCCCGACCTGAACTCTAATCAACTGATTATGTATGGGAGGTGACTTTAATTGTGCTCTTAACCCAGCCTTAGATCGATCATCATCTAATCCAGCTCCACAATCTCAGACTGCTAGAGCTATAGTGTCCTTTCTGAAGCAATACGGTATTTCAGATGTCTGGCGCTTCCTTCACCCCTCCGCCAAACAGTACTCTTTCTTTTCACCAGTTCATCATACATATTCTCGAATTGATTATTTGTTTATCGACAACACATTTCTATCTAAAGTGCGTTCCTGCTCTTACGATAGCATTGTTATTTCAGACCATGCAGCAATAGTCTTAGAGCTAGCCTTCCCGGACAAATGTTCATCATTCAGGCTGTGGAGACTAAATCCACTATTGCTATCTGAGGACTCATTCTCGTCGTTCCTGTCCACTAAGATCACATTTTTTATTGAGGTAAATTCTACCCCTGGCATGTCTATGTCCATCATTTGGGAAGCTCTTAAAGCTTTTCTCCGTGGAGAAATTATTTCTAACTGTGCTCGACGTAATAAACTGCGCAACAGCAGACGCTCTGAACTTTCAGACCAAATTCTTAAATTGGATCATTCATATTCAGTCTCTCTGACACCTTCACTTTATAATGAAAGAGTGACTTTACAGACAGAATTTAACCTCCTCTCCACCACTCATGCTGAGCAGCTTCTACTCAAATCACGCCAGTCTTTTTTTGAATTTGGTGACAAACCTAGTAAAGTGCTGGCACTACAGCTAAAACACTGCACCGCTCAGAACTTGATCACGCAAATTAACTCTGCCACTGGAGAGATCTATACGGACCCATTGGAAATAAATGGTCAATTCAAAACATTTTATTCTTCACTATATACCTCTGATTCCCTTAAAGACCCCTCTCTCATGAATAGTTTTTTCGCAGATTTGGATATACCAGTCATAGACAATGATTCAATGATGCTTTTGGAAGAGCCCATTAGCGATGATGAAATTCAACAGGCTTTAACTATGATGCAGAGTGGGAAAAGCCCAGGCCCAGACGGGTTCCCTGTGGAATTCGTAAAAAAATATTCCACCCAGTTATGTCCCATTATGGCTTCAATGTTTGAGGAATCATTTCAATCCTGTTCGCTCCCTCCGACTCTTTACCAAGCCTCAATATCCCTGCTCTTAAAAAAAGATAAGGACCCGAAAGACTGTGGCTCATATTGTCCTATTTCTCTCCTCAACAATGAAGCAAAGATCTTGGCAAAGGTACTCGCTCTGCGACTGGAATCTGTTATACCAAGTATTATCCATCCAGATCAGTCTGGTTTTGTGAAGGATATAATGGCTTTTTTCAACCTGCGGTGCCTTATGAATATAATTTACTCCCCCACCGAGTCTCCCGTTGCAGAGGTCGTTGTTGCGCTAGACGCAGAGAAGGCCTTTGACCGGGTTGAATGGGACTACTAATTCTATACTTTGCAGAAATTCGGTTTTGGCGAGAAATTTGTGTCCTGGGTCAAACTTTTATACTCCTCTCCAGTGGCATCAGTTCGAACAAATGATGTGACTTCGGAATATTTCCTCCTACATCGTGGCACAAGAAAGGGTTGCCCTCTCTCTCCGCTATTATTTGCGTTAGCGATCGAGCCACTAGCTATTACCTTTCGCATGGACCGCCATGTCCAAGGCATCATTAGAGATGGACAGGAACAAAGAATCTCGCTATATGCGGACGATGTCCTGCTGTATATCGTGGATCCAGTGGCCACACTTCCACGTGTCCTTCACATACTACACGAGTTTGGTGTCTTTTCTGGTTATAAATTAAATTTAAACAAGAGTGAACTTTTCCCCATAAACTCATTGGCTAGAAATCTCCCCCCCTCTATGTTCCCCTTCAAGCTTTCCCCAAGCTGCTTCCGTTACCTTGGCATAATGATAACACATAAACATTCTAATCTCATAGCGTCCAACTTCACCCCTCTACTGGAGCGCACTAAGCAGGATTTTATCAGATGGTCATCACTTCCTTTATTATGGCAGAGTGAATACTGTGAAAATAAACACATTACCGAAATTTCTGTATTTATTTCAAAATATTCCAACCTTCATTCCAAAGTCATTTTTCAAAGCCCTCGACAGGGCAATATCAGATTTTATCTGGAATAAACGCCCAGTCAGAATAAATAAAACGGCCCTCCAGAAGCCTAAATCGCAGGGAGGCTTTGCACTACCCAATTTCTTGGCCTACTATTGGGCTGCAAATATTCACAGCATTCTCTATTGGAGTCATTCCCATTACGGACTCTGTCAGTGGGTGCTGGCATGGGTGGACATGGAAAGGGCATCTTGTTCTAGAACATCTTTGCAATCCTTAGTTTGCTCTTCGCTCCCAGTCACAACCGCCAAGTACACCAACAACCCCTTAGTACAACACTCCCTCTGGATCTGGACCCAGTTCAGAAAACACTTTGTTCTCCACGCCATGTCACCGTCGTCACCTGTCCACAAAAACGTCCTTTTCCCTCCCTCTATGGTGGATGAAACCTTCAGCAACTGGTTTAAGAATGGTATTCTGAGCATTTATGATTTGTACCAAGACAGTTCATTTATGTCTTTCACACAATTGTCCCTAAAGTTTAACTTATCAAAAACAAATTTTTTCAGATATCTACAGATACGTGATTTTGTCAAGAACAAATTTGCTCAGTTCCCCCATATACCTCCAAATACTGTGATCGACCACATTTTGGAGGTGAAGGTTGCAATCAAAGGCTCAATATCTAAACTATATAACATCATATCCCTATCCCTACCCTCTTCAGTATTGGCTATAAGACAAAACTGGGAGTCCGATCTAAATCATCAATTTACAGACAGAGAATGGGAAAATGCTCTTGCCCGAATACACTCTTCTTCAATATGTGCCCGCCATTCACTGATACAGTTCAAGCTCCTCCACCGTCTATATTGGTCAAAGACTAGACTTGCGAAGATAAATCCTGGCATGGATCCCACATGCGACCGGTGCCACCAAGCCCCTGGCTCACTTATCCATATGTTTTGGCATTGTCCAGCACTGGCCCCTTTCTGGACTTCCATTTTTAAATCTTATTCAGACATATTTTTTATGAATGTTGACCCATGCCCTCTTATTGCATTATTTGGTCTGACACCGGAGAACGCTGCAATATCTATTGGGCAATCCAATGCCATGGCCTTTGCCTCACTCATTGCCAGACGCCTCATCCTATTCAACTGGAAGGCAGCCACTCCCCCTTCACACTTACACTGGATGAGGGATGTTATGTCTCTTATTAGTTAGGGAATTTTAGCAAGATGTTTGGACCATCTGTGAAAAAATGTATTACCAATAGCTTTCTTCACCAAAGTGTTCCTATAGGTGTCTACTAACACCTCAATTTATTCAAACCCAAATCCTCTGTGAAAATTCTGGAGAGCCAATCAAAGTGTTTAACTGGCACAAGGACGTTCTACTTCTACTTTTACACCCGTCACCTTCAAGTATGAACAACTAACCGCTAGCTAGGTTAGCTTATTTTCAGTTGGAAATATCTTTTATTAACACCACGCTAGACTGTTTACTGCCAAATATCAATCTCTAAGCTTTTGAACCAGAGACAGGACCAAATGGAATGTGAGTGTCAAACGGAACAACTTCAGCAATCATCCACTTTAGTAAATATTCAGGAAATAAATATATGAAACCGTCAAGCTCCTCCATACACTACCAAGCTTACCTATGATTGGAAAGTGTGAGTCTGAAGCCGATCCCACAGCTCCCGGCTGTGACTGAGGCGATGATTGGGAAGAGTTTTTCTTCTGTGAGTTGTCTGCGTCCTCAGTCACCACACTGGGCTGGGGACTTGTCTCTGGTTTTGGACTTGTCTCTGGCTTGGGACTTGTCTCTGGTTTTGGACTTGTCTCTGGCTTGGGACTTGTCTCTGGTTTTGGACTTGTCTCTGGCTTGGGACTTGTCTCTGGTTTTGGACTTGTCTCTGGCTTGGGACTTGTCTCTGGTTTGGGACTTGTCTCTGGTTTGGGACTCGGGGGCTTGATGTGGTTCGGACTCGACTCTGGCGTAGCCAAGCAAGGTTTACTATTCTTGGAAGGTTCTTTGCCTTTAGGGCCCAAATTTAGTAGGCCAAGAAATTGGGTAGTGTTTTCGTCCTTGACGGGTACGGAGACAGACTGTTGGGGGACCTCTGCCTTAGTGTCCTTAGTGACGGTGTTTTGAGCTTTCGCGGGCGACGGGACAGGTGGAGCGGTTTTGGGAGGCTTTGGAGTCCCTGTCTCCTCAGCCACAGTGGGAACGTCAGTGGACGTCTCTGGTGTTCTGCAACACAGTGACACCATCAAGGTCAGTACAGTGACATAATCAAGGTCAATACAGTGACATCATCGAGGTTAACTTGGTGACATCATCAAGGTCAAGTTCAAGTTCAAGTTTCTTTATTAGTTGTCATACAGAAATACAGGATACTTTTGTATGAAATGCTTCTTTCTGTTTTGCTCCTGAGAGTGTATAATAAAAGTATAATAAGTATAAAATAGAAAGTCAAGTACTTAACAAGTGTAAACAACAGAAATGTTCAATATGCATATGTACAATATACAATATACAACAATACAATATAAATGGGATGAGGTAAATGGGATGAGGTAGCTTGTGGTGCCACCTTGTGTCGGTAAGGTAAGGCAGGGGTTCCCAAACTTTTCAGGCCGCGACCCCCAAATAACGGTGTCAGAGAGCCGCGACCTCCACTATTATAGGAGGTAATTTTTAATTTATTTTTTATAATTATAATTTGTATTTTTTATTTTTTTTAATAAATGGAAATGTATGGTTGAAACATGCAAACGTTCAAACGCACACACACTAATATAAGCATTGGAGGCTTTTAACCAGGGCCGGACTGGCGAAATCATTCAGGCCAGGAAATATAGTGCAAAATATAGCCCCAGTCAGGCCACTTATTTTTTATTTTTTTTGGGAACCCCCAAGGTAAGGTAAGGTGCAAGGCTTGGCTATGTGCAATGAGGTGCAATAAATATAAAGTGTGTTAGTGTCTAAAGTGTGTAAAGTGGGTAAAGTGGGTGCTACAGTGAGTTGTCCATTTAAAGTGGGTGTGTACGTGTGGGTGTGTGTGCTGTGAGTGTGTTTGATGGTTTGTTACATAGTGTTAATTGTCATTGAGCATTGAGCATCCTGATGGCCTGGGGATACAGTGACATCATCAAGGTCAATACAGTGACATCATCGAGGTCAATACAGTGACATCATCAAGGTCAATACAGTGACATCATCAAGGTCAATACAGTGACATCATCAAGGTCAATACAGTGACATCATCAAGGTCAATACAGTGACATCATCAAGGTTAACTCTGTGACATCATCAAGGTTAATACAGTGACATCATCAAGGTTAACTCTGTGACATCATCAAGGTTAATACAGTGACATCATCAAGGTCAATACAGTGACATCATCAAGGTCAATACAGTGACATCATCAAGGTCAATACAGTGACATCATCAAGGTCAATACAGTGACATCATCGTGGGTAGGTAGTTAAAAAAAAATATATATATATATATATATAACAATTTTGAATGTTCTGGCAACATATTCTGGCTAAATATGCCTCGTTTTATAAATGTGTATTGATAACATAGTGCTGTAATCAAATGGTCTAATAAATATGCATGATCAAGTTCAACAACGTGTGCTTTTATTTTGATATGCCTTAATTCCACGTTGAAATTATGCGATACATTAAGTTAAGTGTGGGGTCCCCCAAAAAAAATCCTAAATAAAATGGGGTCGCGGTATAAAAAAGTTTGAGAACCCCTGATTTAAACAATCCTTTTCTTTTAGCCAGCTGCTCCATGGTAAAGTCATAAAGAAATCTGGCATTTGTTTACAATCTTGATTTTCTTTTCTGGCTTGCAAGGATAGCTCCATTGCTACTGACTTGTTATTCTATGACAGCTAATCTTTAGAATGCTGGGCTTATCACTGACTAGTTCTGGAAAAAGGCTGGCAACACTGTAGTACAACCTGGCCAAACCTTCTCTATCATTGGCTCTCAGTTGTCTTCTTGCTAACGTCAGGCACAGGAACAGATAGGGTCCAAAGGGGTCTCACGCCCTTGCCTTTCATACACGCATACCCTAATTCATTGATTGATAAATATTTTAATTTTAATTAATTGATATATTGTAGATTTTAGTTCACCATCATCTCCACTTAAACATACGTTAGTCTGTAATGCCATCAAACAGCGACCTCTAGCTTCTCTAGCTTGGTACTGCACTTTGTTTACGTTTTGGTTTTGGTCTGACGTGTGGGTTAATAACGTTAACGTTAGTTCGGCCAGAGAAACTAATTTAAATTGTTGGACCTGCAAGATTTGTACTTTGTACTTTGTAGGTCTGCATTTTAAATGTAAGGAGTAAAAAGTATGTTTTTTTTCTCTGAAATGTAATTGAGTAAAAGTATACAAACCTAATAATACTCGAGTAAAGTACAAATCCCCCAAAACAGTACTTAAGTATTGTAACAAAGTACAATTACTCAAGTACTTTACAGCCCTGCCAATTTCTAATTCCACCAGTGGTTGATTAATTAATTAATCAATTTCAAAAAGAAAAAGAAGTAACCAGTTTCAAAAGAAAATGCCACATGTCTGTGCAGTGGTAGAGTGAGAGGAAAAGCACGACTGCGACTTGTTAAGAAATTCCAGTAATATAATATAAATGTATTACATTTGTGCTCATATATTTCTCATATAGCAACACATAGCAACCATTGTCACTGCCAACATGGAGGACAGATGGGCCATTCTGTGAAAGGCCTCTCTTCAAAACCCTGGTGTTGGCCGACAAGTCTGTCAAGGGGCCACACTCCCACTGGATGCTTGGAATTCTCCTCTCTCACTGTGACCTGGTCTCCCCCCCCCCCCCCCCCGTGCCATGGCTCAGCGGATTTATTTGCAAAGCGGATCTTTATACTTTATACATGCATGAGCCTGAAGATACAATAAAGAAAATTCACTTTCAGTGCTAATGAAATAGAGTAACATAGGTCTGAACTTGAGTTGTAGAAAAACTTGTTACTCACATTTTTCTGTAGTAGTTGCAATATCCAAATATAGTATTTCCCAAAATAAAATTATGAGCTGGGTCCATAGCCTGCCCTAAAGTCTTATGTAGTACATGTCCACATTTCATAAAAATCCGTTCAGAAATGAGTGATTAGGAGCACCCATGCTCTGGAACGCCTTACCCTTGGATCTTAGGCTAGCAGAGTCAGTTTCCTCTTTTAAGTCACTTTTAAAGACCCATCTGTTTTTTAAATGTTTTTCCTAATGTTATGGGTCTAGGTCAGCTCTGATTGCATAAGCTGTTTTTATTGTTTTATTGTTTTATTGTTTTATTTTCTATTTTGATTTTTTCCACCTTTCCTGTTTGCTGTTTTTAACATGTCTGTAAAGCACTTTGTAACTTTTTTTGGAAAAGCGCTATACAAATAAAATTCATTCATTCATCTCAAATATGACACTGATGAACTCTATATATCACACGTATATCACATGGATATATCACACGTACATGTATGTCAACCTAGAAAGTCTTTCAGTTTATATGGGTACCAGAATCCTCTCTAGATTACAGACCTCATCTGATATGCTTTTTTTTTTTTTTCTTTTACATCATAAAAGGTTTTCAATCAAAAAGAAAACACAAGACATACAGCCCTTAACTCTTTGGACGCCAGACCCGATGATAGTCGGGTTATCTCGCAGACCGTTCAGCGCCAGACCCGAGTATAGTCGGGTTTTCATCGTTATTTCTTTTATTCGATATTTCCATTCATTACAGGCACACAGACTTGGGGTTAACATGGGGAATCATCCTGAGAATGCCAAAGTGCAATACTGGCCGCATCCACCCAGGTGGCAGCATTGAGCACCCTTTGAAACATTATATTTTGGGGTGCTCCAGTAGCACACCATGTTACCGCGCTCGCGCGGGACTCCGTGCTGCGTCACGGATCTGGTTGACTCCGAGTTCGATTCCCGGACCCGCCGTCATTTGCCGAATGTCTCCCCCTGCTCTCTCTCCCGTTTCACCCTGCAACTGTCGGTCATGCTTGACCAGGAAAGCGATAAACGCTAAAAAAATAAAGTTAAAAAAAAAAAAAAAAAAAAAAAAAAACATTATATTTTGGCCTGTGCGTCGATCAAATGTCTCCAGGCCCACTTTTCTTTGTCGGGCGAGGCGGGCGGGTGGGTATCCCGATCCCATTGAGAAGCGTCAAATGCCTTCGATGCATCTGTTGTGGTGGATTATGTTGGCAACAAGATGGACACCGGTACTTGGACTCGCGATCAGACAATTGGAATATTCTTTTTGGGGTACCTCCTAGTGAAGGTAAGGATTAAATTATATCAATCCTGCTTTGATCCAACCATGATTTCACCTCGATCGCAACATATGTCTGTAACGTTACTCCAAAACGTATGCTGTGGTGACGATCAAAGCATCAAAAAATGCCCCCCCCCCCCTTTCATGCATTCATGATGAAACATAATACCTATTTTATATATTTGATTTGAAAATAGTAGCGTGTCCAGGCGAGAAACGGCAACGCTTTTAGTGAAAATCACATTTTACTGTATATCGTCGTTTTCTGGGATTAGACAGGATCACTCTAAAACTATATTCATATTCACCACGGTATATTATTTTGTGTAAATTAGGTTGTACGCCGACCATCAAGTAATACTTGTTTAGTTTAGGAATAGGGGGCAGACGTATTCTTCTTCCTGCTCCTTTTGCCCATGGTAGAACTTCATGATTTTGTATGAAAACTGTATGATTGTATTGCTTCCATGTGGCAAATAAAACTCTGAATCTGAATCCCCAGCTGATGATATCTCCACCCAGATAACATCAAGAAAGGTTAGCATCCATCGCCTTTTAGTGTGGTGGTTTCCAACGCACGTCGATCATCTTCTTAGTCAGCTGTCAACCCTGCAAGCGGTAATATACGCTTCTGATATTTCAGGAATAAGGTCGTTCAGAAGCAAAACAGGTACGGCTGCGTCAGGCACCGCTTCTGAAACGAGATCTGTTGTCGTGGCAGAGACATCCGGCCAGCATCGGGACAACAGGTGGGCATGCCCAAATCATGTGAAGGAATGTGTGGGGAGTTCCTAAAGAGCACAGGGCGCATGAAGCGGCATGAACAGGGGTGTAAAGTACTTGAGTAATTGTATTTTGTTACAATACTTAAGTACTGTTTTGGGGGGATTTGTACTTTACTCTAGTATTATTAGGTTTGTATACTTTTACTCAATTACATTTCAGAGAAAATTACTCCTTACATTTAAAATGCAGACCTACAAAGTACAAAGTACAAATCTCGCAGGTCTAACCATTTTAATTAGTATATTGGTTTCTCTGGCCGAACTAACGTTATTAATCCTGCGGCCGCGCTTTATTTAAAAACAGCCAATCAAATCCCCATCAATGGAAAATGAACCCGCCCAATGGGGCGGCGCCCATACCCATGCTGATTGGTCCTTGTGCAAGACTAAAAGCGGGGATCTTTGATTAAACACCTGCTATAAGAAGAATAGACAGTCAGAAAAAAAGTTTTTGCTTTGAGTTTTTAGTACTTATGTACATTTAAAAGTATAAACCTTTTTACTTTTACTCAAGTGTGTTTTTAGCCAGATACTCGGACTTTTACTGACTTTTACTTGAGTACGATTTTGACACGGTACCCATACTTTCACTTAAGTATAATTTCTGGGTACTTTTTACACCCCTGGTCATGAATCACTTCCACGACGTATAGTCCATGAGGAGTCAAATAGGTTCTGTGGACAAAATGTGTATGAATTTGCTGGTGGTCCGGGTTACGGGAAGCCAACTTGGTATTAATCCAAACCGTGTCCCAGTGATTCGTACGAAGCTTCTATGAAGTGCCGGTATATAATGTGACACACCCATACCTTTACAATTTATTTTCGTAATAATAATAAACTCGTGAAATGGATGCGTGAACAAAGAGCGTTGCCAGGGGACCACTATGCGACCAGAGAGATGTCCTGAGCTGCAAATAGAATAAGAAGGATGTGTCCGGCAGGTTGTAACTATTCTTAATGTCCTGGAAGGAACATAAACCCATCTGATGTGCCTTTGAACTTCACTTTACCCCCATAATGGCAGGGGTGTGAAGTACTTGAGTAATTGTACTTTGTTACAATACTTAAGTACTGTTTTTGGGGATTTGTACTTTACTCAAGTATTATTAGGTTTGTATACATGTACTTTTACTCAATTACATTTCAGAGAAAAAAAACACACTTTTTACTCCTTACATTTAAAATGCAGACCTACAAAGTACAAATCTCGTCGGTCCAACAGTTTGAATTAGTATATTTGTTTCTCTGGCCGAACTAGCCAATCAAATCCCCATCAATGGAAAATTAACCCGCCATACCCATGCTGATTGGTCCTTGTACAAGACTAGAAAGCAGGGATCTTTGATTAAACACCTGCCATCAGAAGAATAGACAGTCAGAAAAAAAGTTTTTACTTTAACTTTTTAGCAGTAGAAACTTTACTTTTACTCAAGTGTGTTTTTAGCCAGAACTTTTACTTGAGTAAAATTTTGAGACGGTACCCTTACTTTCACTCAAGTATAATTTCTCTGTACTTTTTACACACCTGCTTAATGGCCTACTTGTGCTCCGCTCTCCACCATAGTCCGGCCTTCCAGAGGCTTTCAACAGGAATTAAAAGGCTGATAGTTCACGCACGTCGATGCGTGGTGAAGAGCATTCCATTAATGTGCTCTCGACATGCTTCGGTAAACTGAACCTCCGCAGAAGGCCACTCAGCGTGGGTGGTGGAAGGTCATCTGGAACTGTACCGGTATATTTGATTGCTTTACTAGTAAAAAGAAATATATATATATCTCTATTTTTATAATTTTCGATCACATCTTGAGTTATGTCTATGTGCAGAAGTCAAACAGGCCAGGCTTTAGTGAGAGGCCACTTGTTTGATGACACTGTGTTGTCAGCAGCACTGTCTGTCACTGTTCGGATAATCCCTCTGTTGTAGAGGGACGTTGGATTGTGGTGTTTGTTTACTTACACTGTGTGGCTGGAAAACCATTGGAAGCCGACAGAAACGCAACTAACCGCCTCGGCCAGTCCTTCATACCAGCGGCCATCAGGCTCCACAACAGTGGGCAGGGACCGCTGCCAGACATCCAACTACTAGGAACCTAAAAGGACAATATACTATGCATACCGCACCTTATGTGACTACTGTATACTTAATCAGATCATATATTTATCATATATTTAGCATTTTAGCATTTAGAATTTTTTGATTATATATTAGATTAGATTAGATTTCGATTATTGGATTATTAGATTATATATTGTAACTAGTTATTGTAGGGCAAATATAACTGAGAGGGCATTGATACATACCCTCATCTTGCACCTTGTTGCCCATATGCACATGTCCAGAGTTAATTATATTGATTTGTTATATTGTTTACACTGCTTTTTTACTACCTGTATCTCTCCTCCCCCCTCCCCCATGCTGCTATGATGCCTGAAAAACAGCCAATCAAATCCCCATCAATGGAAAATTAACCCGCCCATACCCATGCTGATTGGTCCTTGTGCAAGACTAGAAAATGGGGATCTTTGATTAAACACCTGCTCTCAGAAGAATAATTTCATATCAAATGAAAACTTGGCCCACGATGGAATGAGTTTGAGACCCCTGGTCTATCCCTTGTAATAAAAAACGTTTGACTTTTTAGTAAGTACATTTAAAAGTAGAAGCTTTTTGACGTTTACTCAAGTGTGTTTTTAGCCAGATACTCTGACTTTTACTTGAGTACGATTTTGAGACGGTACCCATACTTTCACTTAAGTATAATTTCTGGGTACTTTTTACACCCCTGTCCCTTAGTGAATTTGGCTTTGAGTTTTTAATGTGAAATCAGTTGTGATTGACAACGGCTATGAACTGCTCTTATCAACGTGTCGTCACAGAAGACCAACATGCAGGTCAGATGTTCGAGGGGTGCAGGTACCCTCTGTGGAGAGGCTCTGACTATGGGTCCCAACAAACAACAAATTTCACAAACTTGAATCCTTGAATTTCATTTTGCACTGTCTGTGGGAACCCTGTCTTTCTACTGCTGTAGCCGTTACCTGTTCACTGTTGCCTCCTGTGTCTCTTCTGGAGGCTGAGTCTCTGGCGAGAAGGTCTGCACTCTGGTGGGTTCCCGGCTCTTCTGGGTGACCTCCTTGCGCTTGCGTGAGCCCTTGGTGGACCCATCTCTGGTCAAGAGAGGGGCAGGTGGAACTTCAGGATCTGTCGCCTTGGCCCCCTCGGGGGTCCCTTTAGGATCTGTGCAGGAGAAGAGGAGAGGAGCCAGGGGTTGATGATTCTCACTCACTTTGTTCTTGTTCTATCGCTCTCACTCTCTCTATCTATCTTTATAGTTCTCTATATGTATTGTGGCAGATATCATCCCCCGTCCCATGGCTACATGGAGGAAGGGAGATACTACTGACACGGGCAGAGGAGAGTTAAGTAGGGAGCTGATTAGGACTGATAGAACACACCTGTGCACCACGTGATCATCACCCACATCCCACACCACACACACACACACACACACACACACACACACACACACACACACACACACACACACACACACACACACACACACACACACACACACACACACCAGACACACATAGCATAAAACCCTAGGAGAGACAGAATAGGTTGAGTGGAGGTGAGGAAGGAGCAGAGATCAGAGAGAGAGAGAGTGATTTACAGAGTTTGTGAGGTGAGAGGTAGTTGAACGAGAGGAGAAAACGAGAAGGTGTTTGTGGTACTGGACCCTGGACTGGCTGAGAAACCTCGTTATGAAACTGACCCTGGACCGGACGACAAACCCTGAGTATTGAACATTCCCTTTTTGTACGAGAGCCTGATACGTGTTTTGACCCTGGACTGTTATTCGACTACTCTAATTGCCCATCGGCCTTTTGTGCAATTTTTCTATAAATATCTTTTATTTATTGAAATTGTGCTTGTGTGAAAAGTTTTATTTGTTTGTTTTGAACCGTGTCGAGCCTGAACACCACCAGGCCGTCAATATATATATATCAGTGGCGGCTGCTGACCACATTTTTTGGTGAAGCACAAATTATTATATTATATTATATGTTAAATTATATTTTTAAAACATCCCCCAATGTGTGTGTCAGTGGTGGCTGTGAGTTAAAAATAGTGTGGAGGACGGGAGAGATAAAAAAAAAATGTAATAAAGAAGTACAGACACACAGTGTGGTTATGAAGACAGCAGACAGACACTACAGTTAAAGACAACAGGCACTAGTAAAATACCTTGGAGTAACTCTTGACACACGCCTCACTTACAAACATCACATCAATAGCTTAGTCAAGAAGGCAAATCAAAAACTATTTGTTTACAGCCAGATCATCAGACCATTTCTCACCCTCACTGTTTCAAACACATATCTACATGCAATTTTTCTTTCACCAATATCTTACTGTCTCCCAATCTGGTCCCTCACAACAAAGGAAATTATAGGAAATTATATGGGTAGGCGGGGTGGGGGAAACTGTACAACTGTACAAGCAAAACTGTACATTGGAATATCGACGAAACCATACTTGGTAGAAGAGGGTCTCATGTATTCTTGGGTTAGATCATTTACTGTACATTGGAGGGGGTTGGGGTAGGACATTACATTCACATCACTCAGCACTATAGGAAATTAACGACACACACACGCGAGTGCACACGGGATGGGTTAGGCGCAGAGACTCAATCGCATTGGCGACTGAGGAAAGACAATGCATGTGTGTGTGTGTGTATCCCGGTGTGTGTGTGCCGCTCCAATTTCATGTCCAGTTCGTTGCATGCCGAATAAAGACCCCCTAAAGAGGTCCTGCATTACACACGCAAGGCCACAGCGGGCCAATTAATTCATAATCAACACAGGCCCGCCCCACACAGCTACTAAATATATTAAAAAAAAATTCACTCACCATTGACAACGTACTTCTTACGAGGAAATAGTGTCCCTCGTAAATAGACTCCCTCCCAGTCCCATCTGATCACTTGTAAATTAAATCCATCCTTCGATATTTTCTGATGAAAAAGGTCTCCATTCATCTTCCCCAGCCAGCCCACCCCAGAGTGAGACTAAGTCGGCCCGTCTGACCTGGTAGTCCGATAACCTTGGTCGTGGGGGGTCTATCTGGGGTTGCTTGGTAGGTTTCAATGCAACTCCCGGTTCTCCCTGGCCACAGGTAAACACATGTTTCGCGAAGCCTCCCCCAAACTCCTTATACTACCTCCGATTCCTGTACAAAGAGTCGCGTTGATGCTTCCGCCCTAGCCGTCTCATTAGCTGGCGCCAATCTCTGATTGGATCTTAAGTTTGTCAACACAATGTGGCACGGTGTGAACGCCAATCAATCAAGTGCGCCTAACCTCACTACCCGCCTTTTTTAAACTCAAATACCCTATTTTGATTGGATAATTATATTCTTAAGCCCAACCCGTGCAGTCTTTTTGCAGTGAGTGATTGACAGCTGGCCATTATGTGTTATCATGGGATCAGGCCAGGTGAGAGAGCTCAGGTGAGATCCATAGATGTCCCTAGAATCAGATACCAAGAACATGCAAATGGACCATATAAAAAAAAAGTCTGTAAATGCGTATTCTACGTCTTATGGAATGAATGAGATTTAAAAAAAAATATTTAAAAAAAAATATATATATATATATTTTTTGTAATACATTTTTAGTTAATTTTCATAACGCGATAATTAGCTGTTTAATTAATCTAATTAACGCAATAAACTGACAGCCCTAATGTATATACTGTATACAGTATGTTCTATATATATATACAGGGGCATAGCGGAGGGTGTGCGGGGGGGGGGTGCTGGAACCAAATACACAGGCTCCATGCTGGATAGGACTAAAGGTTTTCTTTAAAATATCAAAAAGGTGGGTTTTTCGGTTTTTAGGCCAAACATTTTCCTCAAAATGAGGCAATTTTCTTAAAAGATCAAAAAGGTGAGGCTTACATTTTTCCTCTTATGACTAAATGAGGCAATTTTCTTAAGGTGTGCTAATAAGAGCCAGTTAGTGCTGCCCTTATTTCCACCATGGATGTGCCTGTATATTCATTAAGTCAAGTAATTTCTTAGATTGTCTGGAGGTGTGTGTGCATGAGTCGTGGTTGGGGAGGAGAGGGGGGCCCAGAGACACCCCATGGAGACAGAATTCCTTGCTCTGCCCCTGTGCATATACAGATGAAGCACTTCAGATTCAGTACCCTACTGCTGCGCTTCTGCCACTCTTCTACCACTTTAGAACTAGCACTCAGGTGTTAATTTTCGCGGGCTGGTGGCTGGGTCTAAACGTGAACAAAGGGAGGGTACTTAACTTAAGTGCTTCCCCAGGGAGGGGGTCGGGGGCTACTGCCCTCAGACCACCAAGATAATTTTTATATGGGCAGTCTGACTTGGGGTACTGACCATATATTAGTGTTGCAATGCATGATAAGTAAACAGTGAAAAAAGCTAAGAAATCGGATGGGGCTGGGACATTTGGGACGAATAAAAATGTAAGATGAAAATCTCCCCAGCCTGTGGGAGGCAGTGGAGGTGTGAAATCTGGCCCGGTCCAGAACAATAGGAGTCACAAAATCAGTTTGGACTGGAGTGGTGGAGTAGTGGTAGAGGAGCAGTAGATGTTTGATTTTTCAGGGCTGTATCTGTATAAGATATGACACCTCTCTCACCTTTGAGTGATTTAAATGCCTCCTCGTCCACCTGGGTCCCTTGGCTAACTGTGGCTTTTGGCGTTTGATTCTCATCTTCAGATTTATCTCTCTTCTGGGGGAAAGAAAAACAAAACAAGATCAATAACAACCAATGTAACATCAATACAGTCTGCTCTGAGCCTTTGGGCTAGATCCACAAAGAATGGATTGCACAGTGCTAATTATGAATTAGCCAATCGTCGTTAGCCAATTCATTATGAATTGTAAGTAAGGGAGCAATTAGCACCGTGCAATCCATTCTTTGTGGATCTAGCCCTTTGTTTTTCTGAGAGTGGGCAGTTTTTCTTTATTGAGACAGCAGGACGGGTGAGAAAGAGACAGAGAAGACACTGTAGAGAGTGTTCGGTTGAAACACTGGAGAACGCAGCGGCCCTACTGATCTCTCCAACCTACCAAAGTCAGCCGATGTTACCCCACTTCTTAGGTACCTGCACTGGCTTCCCCATTGCCGCATGAGTCTGCTTCAAGGCCCTCGACCTGGCATACCGTGCGGCAAAGGGAACGGCTCCCGCCTACATCCGGTCATTGGTCTGGAAACACACACTAACCTTTATACTGTCTTTTATGCACTAAATAATCTTCCTTGTCTATATTACTACCTACTATACTACTATGTCTCTACTGCTATGCACTCAACACTGCAACACCCAACACTGTTTGATGAACATTGTTACTCAGCTGATAGAGTTGTGCCCTTCCTGCTGACCTGTCGTACAGAACCTGCAAGTCGCTTTGGATAAAGCGTTCGGCTAAAGGACTAAATGTAAATGTAAATGGAGAGAGGGTCTTGTTGGGACATGGGGGTAGGTTCCAGAGGTGGGGGGGTCTTCTTAATTAGTATATTTGTTTCTCTAGATTAACCAATGTTAACGTTATTAATCCTGTGGCCACGCTTTAATTAAAAACAGCCAATCAAATCCCCATCAATGGAAAATGAACCCACCCATACTGTTAGATTTAGATCACAATCAGCCAGTATCACTTCTTCATCTGTTGGCTCGTATAGTTTCTGCGTTGTGTTTATTTCTCTCTCCGACGTCTTCTCATACTGGCTGTACAATCTTTGTCATTCCCCTTTAATGCAATCCGTAATCATAAGAATTCACCACGTCAGACGTGTTACCTTTCTTGGAAAACGTTGTTTATTACATAAACAAAGCCTCTGTAATCAGATGGAAACCAATTCTGTAATTGTCCTTGAAAACTAAATTCATTATTCTATCGTCTCTTCTGCTTTTAGTCCAATGGTGGTTGAGGCCTCGTCGTTAGCCAAAACCCTTCTTTGTTAGCCGAGGCCCCTCCCACCACCCTCTAGTTAGTGCTCTGTCACTCTGTCCACGTCTGCTCGTATCAGCCTTGCGTCCTGTTCTAACTTACACCTGGGCCCTGTTTCTTGTACCTGGATAACTGAGTTAGCCGGATAACTTTAACTGGATAACTGAGTTAGCCGGACTTTCCGGTTCCATGTACGTGGATTTTCCAAATCACCATGACAACATATCCAAAAGTTTGAGCCTGGTCGAAAGCAGAGTTCAAGTTCAACTTAGCCTGAACCATCGCCACGCCCCCGCAAAGAAGTGACGGCCCGTTTCCTGAAACTATTCCCACAGTCTACGATCTGCATTATACCATTCTGAATTACGTTCTTGTGCTCCATTCTTCCAGAGGGGGCGTTTGAAATGTAAAATAGACCCAAAATGCTGATACTAAATTCACTTTGTCCTAAATAATGCACGTTATATATACCGTGGCGACGGTGGCGCTCGCTCGTGCGATGTACACATTATGTGGTTATTTTAATTGTAACTGGGATTAAGATGTCTGATGAGATGCGCTGTTTGACGGATTTGAGAAATTGAATGAGCCGTTGACGTCACATTAATGAATGAGGATAAAGAGATAAACTTCATTCATAACAAAGGATATTCTAAACACGGGTCTCTCGTTCATTAATGTATAAACAATGAATTTATCCCATCTGGCACAGTGGTCCAGCGGTAGTGCTCAAGCCTGCCAACCCAGCGACCGGGGTTCAAAACCCGGTCTTTCCAATATGATTTTTTTGAATATTAATGATTATACGCCAACGTAGCCTGGTTTTAAGTTAAAATATTATAAATCTACATGCATTGAGGATGTCATTCTTTATATAGCTCTCAACGTGCACCAAATTGAATTATTCCTATATTGCAAAAAGAAGGAGACGACTAGGGTCTTGAACCCCGGTCGTCTGTGTGAAAGTCAAAAGAATAACCCGTTAGACCACATTGGAGATAAGTTAAAGATTGACTATACATCAATCAATGGGTAAGAGAGCCGTATCGTAATTCTGTATAACAGTTAACTAATTATTTTCGCTAGCAAGATCTCATTTGATTATTCAATCCAGCAGGCAAGTTTAAAGAAATATAATCTGATTGATTGAGGTAATGAGGGACTTAAAATTAGCCTATAGATAACGCATTTAACTTGTCGGCGAGGCGATTGAGCCGTACTGCAATATGTTAATAAAGTTTTAAATCAATTAATCAATCAATGCCGCTAGAGAATCAGGATTTCTGCGATCGACACCTGCTGTCTTCTCAGCTGAGGCGGGCGCGCGCACTGATCCTGAGAATCAAGTCTGGCTTGAGTTAACGAGACTGAATCCACCTTCTTGGAACAGGAAAATCCCGGCTTCAAACATCGGGTTAACTGAAGCTGGATAATGACATCTTGATCGACTTAGTTGAACCACGTACAAGAAACAGGGCCCTGGAAGGAACTCCACATTATAATATTCTCGGCATAGCAACGACAGGCCCGGCCTCTCTTCTCGTTGCTATGTGACACACTGTCATGGCAACTGCTATTCACCTTTAACACACATTAAACGTCCGTTCTATTGATGTCAAACTTACTCTCTGACCATTCTGCCTGCTCTCAGTCCTTATCGTTGTTATGTGCTGACCTCGGCATGCACACACCCTACTTGCTGCTACCACACTGACTCTCTCTGACCGCCTCCTCCACCACCTCTACCTCTCTGACCTGGCTATAAGTAGATGCTGTCATCCACCAATATTTAACACTATATACACCTTGAAAAACCTATATTTCCTTCAATACTCATGCTGATTGGTCCTTGTGCAAGACTAGATCTTTGATTAAACACCTGCTATCAGAAGAATAGACAATAGAATAGTTTTTACTTTTACTTTTTAGCACATTTAAAAGTAGACACTTTTTTATTTTTACTCAAGTGTGTTTTTAGCCAGATACTCTGACTTTTACTTAAGTACGATTTTGAGACGGTACCCATACTTTCACTTAAGTATAATTTCTGGGTACTTTTTACACCCTGGTCTTGACCACTACACCATCTCTAGGCTCGTCTACTTCCTGCTACTTAGATGCAACGTCACACCATCGTTGTGCGATAGTAAAGGGTTAACCTTCTGTCATGTGGCAGTGAAAGGGTTAACCGGCTGTCGTGTGGCAGTGAAAGGGTTAACCTTCTGTGAATTGTCGCAGTGAAAGGGTTAACAGTTTTGGTAGTGTGGCAGTGAAAGGGTTAATCCCCCCTTGAGGAAATGTGTCTTGTTTTTAGCTGTACGTGGAGCCGTGTTTGCCCGAGGCAGAGTTGAGGAATGAGATGTGGGGCCTGTAGGCTTCACGCTGGGCCGGAGCTACTGGTGGTGGTATGGCATACTCCAGATAACAACGCACACTCCCCCAGTGGAAAGAGAGGCCTATTGGGGGCCAGAGGGCAGCTGGCCTGGCATGTTTGTTCTGCCTAAGCCAACACTAACTGGTGGATGCCTGGGATAAGATACAACCCAAACAGGGACTCTTGGGGGAGGGGGGGCGGGGGGCTTTTACACATTGCTGGGTTATTGGATGGGTGTGTGTTTACAGTTTGAGTAGCCTACATCTTGCCCAACGAGAAGAAGAAAAGAAAACTGTGTAATTTCACGTGTCATCCCACCTGATTCCCATGTGTAATTTCTAGGCCTGTCCGCGACTAAGGATTTGTATAGTCGACTTTGATTGGCCGAAATTTGACGATAGTCGACTGGTAGTCGACTACCCCACCGAATGCAATTTCTTTTAGGGGGGGGGGGGGGGGGGGGTCATTCCATTTGGGCTGTGGGGGGTGCTTAATGTCTGAAGCCTAAGGAGTCGACTGAAGGCTTCTTGTCCTCTGAAAGCATGCAATAGGTCCACTGATGGATACATCTTGATATGTCTAGTGTGTGAAATCCTCTTTCAGTTCCTCTGTGCCCGTCTTCTTAGGCAGTTAGCCTCGCTGGTATGTGCGCCATTAGCGTTAGCCACGCTTCTAGGCCTCTTTGCTTTTGGAAAGAATGATACAATCATTTTTTTTTTTATTATAATATTTTTTTTGGTTTTTTGTTTTTTTACTAAGAGGTCGGCAGTCGACTATGGCTCCTTTCGATCGATATGTCGACTATTCAACTAGTCGAGGTCAGCCCTAGTAATTTCCATGGCATATCACATGGGAAGCCCTGCTTTCACTTATTGTCATGTGATAATGGTGCCTTCACATCTGTGTGCACTCATAGGTGGGTGTCATACTGACTGATGACTGACTGAATTATAACTGTATTAAAATGATATTGAAAAACAAGGGCTTCCATAAGACCACAATAGTAACAGAAAACAAGACGTTGGAAGCCATTTCCATGCATAGGTCATAGGTCAGCCATACATCAAAGAGAAATGAGGATCATGAGCAAAAATCTAACACAAGGAAATATTGCTGCCTGAGGAAGTGTTTTGAGCTTGAAGAGCGTTGGCTGCATCTATCAAAAGCCTATCAAAAGTTTGTTTTTTGGCTTTTGATGCATTATTATTATTTCTTTGACTTGTGCCTGTTGAGCATTTAATAAATCTTAAACCTTTGTTTAAGATTCCCATTCATCATCATCAAACCTTTATTTAACCAGAAAATAAAAACCCATTGAGACCGAGAAGGCAAGCACAAATTATGACAAACCATACATAACAAGACACAATACACATACAGTAGACTACCATACAACCGATATTTTAAATGAAAAGTCAAATTAAGTTTAAAAAAATACAAGCACAATAAAGCAATAGCAATCAACCAAAATGTTAAATTCAACATCCAAGCAGGAGCAGCAGGTGGAAACGATGTCCGATATTTTTTGTTTAAAACAATACAAGCAGATCGGAGAGGCCAATTTGAGACGTGTCTGGAGGTCATTCCAGGCCCAAGGACCAAAATAAAATAGGCTTCCTTTACATGCCTCAGTCCGCACGGGTGGTATATATATATATTTTTTTTTAATCCTCTTTTTCTCCGCCTGATTTTCTATGCTTTTCTCCCCATCCCAATTTAGTCGTTATGCCAATTCCCCGCTCCCCTAACTGGTCTTTGTGCGCATGTTCCCCCTACTGGTCGGTACAAGGGAACCCTGAAGTCTACCACATGCTTCCTCCGACACATGTGGAGACAGTCATTGACTCTTTTTCCACCTGGCAGCGAGGACTCTCATTGGTTAAGCGTAACGCGTGGGAGGTCACGCTGCCTTCACCACTTCCTGCCTTTCGCTGAGCAGGCGCCCAGACCTGACCTGTCCACAACACCAGATTACCACCCACGACTTCCCTCCCGCTAACTCAGCCAAACGAGTTAGTATGACGATCGGCCCAAGCCGCAGGCAATGCCGCAGCCTCTTGCATTGGTGACGAGCGCAATCTCCGCTACGCCACTCGACCGCCCTGCACGGGTGGTATTTTAAAGCGCATCTAGGTGCTTTTGTGTTTTGCTGCATTTATCAAAAGCCTTTTATTGGGTATTCGGTCGACTAATCGATCGAAAGGAGCCGTAGTCGACCTCTTAGTCGAATGCAAACAAATTAAAAATAAGATTATAATTAAAAAATACATTTTATCATTATTTACAAAGGCAAAGAGGCCCACAAGCATGGCTAATGCTAATGGTGCACAATTGCACATACCAGCGAGGCTAACTCCCTAAGAAAACGGGCATAGAGGCACTGAAAGAGGATTTCACCCGTCTAATGAACACACTAGACATATCAAGATGTATCCATCAGTGGACCAATTGCATGCTTTCGCAGAGGACAAGAAGCCTTCAGTCGACTCCTTCAGACATTAAGCACCCCCCACAGCCCAAATGGAATGATTATTAAAAGGGTATTAAAAAAAGAAATTGCATTCTGGGTAGTCCAGAATCTATAGTAAATCTAAAGTAATATAGTAATCCAGACTATCGGCAAATTTTGGCCAATCAAAGTCGACTATACAAATCCTTAGTCGTGGACAGGCCTAGTATGTAGTTACTACATACTAGGCCTAATTGTAGTTAGACTTAAGAAGTCCAGACCACGACCGTCTACGTAAAGGTTGGGAGGGTTCCAGCTGTATAATTTCCATTTCCAATTTAAGTCCAGAGGGGCATCGATTTAAATGACTATGTTTGTTCACAATGTTCTCCTGATATTCAGGGAAGGTATGTAGTGGCAGTGGGGAAACTATACAATGTGCCACTTATTACAGCTGGTGTATAATATGCTCCAAGTTTTGAGTTTTCATCACTATGGCCTTTAATCCCTCATTTCAATTTGCATCGTTTAATTACGGGGGATACTTTAATTGTGTTTTAAATCCAGAATTAGACAGATCCTCAAAACCAATCAACCGCTTTCTAGATTGACAAGGGATATAGCATTTTAAGAATTGGATTGTTAATCCTTGGAGATTTAAAAACCCATCCGGCTGAAACTTTTCTCTCTTCTCCCCTGCCCACCAGTCGCACTCACGGATTGATTGTTTAATTTTCTTTTAATAGATTGAACTTTTCTGCCACAGGTCGAGAAATGTGAATACAAAGCAATTGTAATTGTGGACTGAATAAACACCAATTAGCCTACTGTGAGAACAGGAGCACGGAGGAAGCTATCTCCTCAGCGCTACATTCTGCCCTCTCCCACCTGGTCTGGATGAGAGCAACACCCAGGTGAGAACGCTGTTGTGTTCATCGACTTCAGCTCTACATTCAATACCATCATCCGCTCTAAACTCATCGCCAAAACGTGGTGACCTTGTGGACATTAACCCCTCTGTCTGCTACTGGATACTTGACTTCCTAACTAACAGACCCCAGTTTGTTAGGATAGAAAATCTCACCTCCTCCACCCTCACCCTGAATACCGGCGTCCCGCAAGGCTGTGTGCTGAGCCCCCTTCTCTACTCCCTTCACCCAGGACTGCACTCCTGTACATGGCACCAACACCGTTATCAAGTTTGTGGACAACACAACGGCGGTGGACCTCGTCAAAAACAACGATGAGTTGGCCTACAGGGAGGAGGTCCAGCACCTGGCGGCGTGGTGCACCGACAACAGGAGCTCATTGTGGACTTCAGGAAGACTAGAGCCGGCATGGACGCCCCAGTCCATATCAACGGGACGGAGGTCCGGCTTCAAATTCCTGAGAGTCCACATCTCTGAGGACCTCTCTTAGACCCTCAACACCTCGTCACTGGTCAAGAAGCTCACCAGCATCTCTTCTTTCTGAGAAGACTGAGGAAAGCCCACCTGTCTCCTCAGATTCAAGGACACCTCTCTTCCCAATCATGGACTGCTTGCCCTCCTCCCCTCCGGGAGGCGCTACAGGAACCTCTGCTCCAAGTCAAGCAGACTCAGGAACAGCTTCTTTCCCTCAGCTGTCATCTCCCTGATGACAGCCCCACCCCCCCCTCATACTTTCCGTAGCCGCATTTCTGCAGGACGCTCTCTGATTGGCCACTGACTGACGCTCTCTGATTGGCCACTGACATGTTTGCCCAATCGCGTGACGAGCTGTGTCTTTGCCCATTTCCGCGTCGAACAGCCTGCAAACTACCTGGCATTCTATCGCCATGCTCTAAGACAAACTCTAACCTTAACCTACTTCGAAAGAGTGCCTAAGCCTAACCAGTGTAGAAACTGTCGTCGGCCAATCAGAGAGCGTCCTGCAGAAATGCGGCTACGGAAAGTATAGACGCCCCTCATACCATGAACTCCATTGCCTACAGTCACCCTAGGCTCTGTTACCCATACTGTAACTGAGGGGTACAATTCCCTGACTGTATTGTTAGATATGATATTTAATACCACTACCTCATGTACTTTAACTTCTGGCCACCCAGTACAAGATATAAGTATGATGAACACTTTCCCACCTGATGAAACGAATCCACACAAATGTACCAAATCGAAGGTTTAATACAGCAAAGGGTGTATACAACGATCACTTAATTACATTTATGATTTGAAATATGAAATATGCACTTTTATGGCAAATGAGTATTCGTAGGTAAATCAACATTGAATGTCCAATCTCTGGTTACGCAGGGAGTAAGTATACAACCTGGAATATTTAGGAAACGATAGCGATGGTACTTAAATGATTATAGCTGGATACACTAAGGGGGGGGGGGGGGTCCCGCTGGTTGTAAGACAGTAGGAAGGGGGGGTTAGAGAAGCCGCTGGCGGTATCCCATCTGGCCGACGGTGTCTTGGGAGAATCCAAAGTCTTGGACACGGTGCCCACAGAACCACGGACCGCAGACGAATACAGCTGGACCCTCTGTGGACGGTATCTGCCGGTCCACAACGGAGAGACGTGAGGCGACCTCACTGGTGTCGAGCGCCGTCTCACCTGGAGTCTTCTCCGGGGGGTAGTTCCAACACTCCGCAGTGTTGGCCTTTATCCATGGAATAATCAAAGCACACAAAGCATAATCCAAGCCGTGGAAGGCTCGCCGTCGTCCGGGTAGAGTAATCCAATATACAGGTCCAGTCGCTCTTGGCCCGGAGCTCCTCGGATGCAATCACCACTAGGGGTCTGACCAGCCTGGTTAAGCGTCCAGATAACGTCAGGAACGATGGGGGTACTGATAACTTTAGAACTCTAACCGAACGATGCACCATACATAAATAGACTATTATTAGCTCAATAGAATACGTCCAACTCGACGGTATAGTGCCAAACTATGACTATTCAACTATTAATCTACACGATATCTCAATGCCTATTCTGGGGCCAAGTAGGCCTTACTACACCGCACGTGCGTCGTGGGGAGGCTTTGCGTCTGTCACTCTGTTGGAGGGTAAAGAACTGGACTAAAAGAAAGGTTCTACTTTACTTGCGCCATATATATATGCGCTATGAACAAATAGTACCATTCGTATTTCGCCCGACATATTCCTGCGCGGAACCGGGGCTTGCCACGACATGTTAGGCGGCACGATTGAACTTGGACCTAGGGGTATGGCAACCTGGCGCCAGGTTCTCGTCCAATGGTAGAATGAAACTATTATGGGCTGTTTAGTAGACTAAAGGGATATTCAATGCATATTGTACAAGGAATATACAGGGGATATCAAACGATATACAAATACAATTAAATATATATATATAAATAAATATACATATTCGGTTTAATCTGATCCTTCACAACACATACTGTATGACTTCGCCTATACTAAATGTATAGCTACTGCTTTCACTGTCTACAACTTCCCTACACTGTAATCATAGTAATCATAATAATCATAACTACCTACCTCATACTATAGTCTACCCATATGACTCTGTGTGATAGCATGTGTTGTAATCCAACGTCCAAAAGATATTGTCGGGTGTACAATATGAAAGCAAGACTGTTCTGGGTGAACAGACTTAAAACAAGTAGGTATATTACTGTTCTGGGTGAGCAGACTTAAAACAAGTAGGTATATTACTGTTCTGGGTGAGCAGACTTAAAACAAGTAGGTATATTACTGTTCTGGGTGAATAGACTTAAAACAAGTAGGTATATTACTGTTCTAGGTGAACAGACTTAAAACAAGTAGGTATATTACTGTTCTGGGTGAGCAGACTTAAAACAAGTAGGTATATTACTGTTCTGGGTGAATAGACTTAAAACAAGTAGGTATATTACTGTTCTGGGTGAACAGACTTAAAACAAGTAGGTATATTATATTACTGTTCTGGGTGAGCAGACTTAAAACAAGTAGGTATATTACTGTTCTAGACTTAAAACAAGTAGGTATATTACTGTTCCAGACTTAAAACAAGTAGGTATATTACTGTTCTAGGTGAGCAGACTTAAAACAAGTAGGTATATTACTGTTCTAGGTGAGCAGACTTAAAACAAGTAGGTATATTACTGTTATAGGTGAGCAGACTTAAAACAAGTAGGTATATTACTGCTCTGGTTGAGCAGACTTAAAACAAGTAGGTATATTACTGTTCTAGGTGAGCAGACTTAAAACAAGTAGGTATATTACTGTTCTAGGTGAGCAGACTTAAAACAAGTAGGTATATTACTGTTCTGGGTGAACAGACTTAAAACAAGTAGGTATATTACTGTTCTGAGTGAGCAGACTTAAAACAAGTAGGTATATTACTGTTCTAGACTTAAAACAAGTAGTTATATTACTGTTCTAGACTTAAAACAAGTAGGTATATTACTGTTCTAGACTTAAAACAAGTAGGTATATTACTGTTCTAGACTTAAAACAAGTAGGTATATTACTGTTCTAGACTTAAAACAAGTATGTAAATTACTGTTCTGGGTGAGCAGACTTAAAACAAGTAGGTATATTACTGTTCTGGGTGAACAGACTTAAAACAAGTAGGTATATTACTGTTCTGGGTGAGCAGACTTAAAACAAGTAGGTATATTACTGTTCTGGGTGAGCAGACTTCTAATCTGGCTAGTCCCTCCTTTCCTAATGTACTGGACGAGTTGTTCATAGTCCTCAACAAGAGGTCACTGCCAGAGACACCATGTGCTGCCAACCAGCAAACTTGTGCTGTGGGAGCCAACACACAGGCATCAAGAGAGATGCAGGAGCAGAAAGCACCGGCAAGCTAGCCAGATGCATGGAGGATCGGGATGACTGGAAGCACCGATGGAGGGCCCGTCTGAGGACGACCTAGATAGATATGAGGAAATAATCTGGAGATTATACAAATAACATGGGGTTTGGGGGTTGACTCTGATGGGGGAGCGATGGGAAGAGGCCTTGGAAGGGGTGCAAAGGCCTCTGCTCGTGCCTGACGTGGCCCCCCTTCAGTTCAAGGTTCTGTGCATTGGCTGCACTTTTCATAAACCAAAACGCTCAAGAATTCCCCCAAATGTAGATATCATCTCACGTGTGACAGATCCAGTCTCTCTCAGTTCGACAGTGTCCTAACCTGTCCACTTACTTGAAGTGCAACCTTCCAAACACTGTCGGATGTCTTTGAAATGGAAATTCTGGGAAAATAATGAGAATCTTTCTGGAACTAAACTCCAAATAACAAAATGTGTTACACTGCTAGCCCGGAGACTGGTCCCTCTTCAGTGGACGCCTCTCCTCGTCCACGAGCTGGAGACTGATGGCTAAGAGAGGGGATCTCTTCATCTTGAGAAATTGAGATCTACAGTACGGAATCCTCGGATAAGTCTGGGGAGGTATGGCGTCCATTTGTGGAGTATTTGAAGGAGAGATTGAATGTCCCACAGAACTGAAAGTTTAGCTGCCTGTTCGTGTTTTTTCTTTATTATTTTTTTTTACTTTATCTTTATTTTCAGGTCAATATCGTTAGATTTTTTTAAGTTGTTTTGTCTTGTTTGTTTGCTTAACATTTAATTTTTTTTTAAATAATAATAAAATGTACATAAAATGTAGACCATTACTAATTAGGAAGCACACTGGGAACTTGACAATGTGTAGGTTCTGTCACTCAAGTAGCCTAATAAAAGGTTCTTAATAGACCACAGGGGACGTATTTCCGGGGGCACACAGGGGACGTATTTCCGGGGCGCTCCCATCTCTGCAGTGTTTGCTGCATCTATAGGAAAATTAATGGACTATTAATAGTTGGCTCTTAGCTTCATCTGTGGTTCATGCAGGCTGTGGTCCCCTGAACAAGGCCATCTAATAAACATGTCTCATTCTGATGAGGCAGGCGATTTTGAATTTCGAAGCAGCAGTTAAAATTGCTAGCCAAAAATAGCTTAGCTTTGCAGATCAGATCACCAGCCAGAGAAATGGGAACGTTAACAAAACATGAAATCCTTCCTAAAATGTCCCCATTAACCATTTCACTGCGACAATACAGAAGGTTAACCCTTTCAATGCCAAACGACAAAGGGTTAGCCCTTTCACTACCACAGTACAGAAGGTTAACCCTTTCACTACCATACTACAGAAGGTTAACCCTTTCACTACCACACTACAGAAGGTTAACCTTTCACTACCACAGTACAGACGGTTAACCCTTTCACTACCACACTACAGAAGGTTAACCCTTTCACTAACACACTACAGAAGGTTAACCCTTTCACTACCACACTACAGAAGGTTCACCCTTTCACTGCAACATTACAGAAGGTTAACCCTTTCAATGCCAAAAGACACATGGTTAGCCCTTTCACTACCACACTACAGAAGGTTAACCCTTTCACTACCACAATACAGAAGGTTAACCCTTTCACTACCACACTACAAAAGGTTAACCCTTTCACTACCACACTACATAAGGTTAACCCTTTCACTGCAACATTACAGAAGGTTAACCCTTTCAATGCCAAACGACAAAGGGTTAGCCCTTTCACTACCACACTACATAAGGTTAACCTTTAACTACCAAAGTACAGACGGTTAACCCTTTCACTACCACACTACAGAAGGTTAACCCTTTCACTACCACACTACAGAAGGTTAACCATTTCACTGCAACAATACAGAAGGTTAACCCTTTCAATGCCAAACAACAAATGGTTAGCCCTTTCACTACCACACTACATAAGGTTAACCCTTTCACTACCACAGTACAGAAGGCTAACCCTTTCACTACCACACTACAGAAGGTTAACCCTTTCACTGCAACAGTACAGAAGGTTAACCCTTTCAATGCCAAACGACAAAGGGTTAGCCCTTTCACTACCACACTACATAAGGTTAACCTTTCACTACCACAGTACAGACGGTTAACCCTTTCACTACCACACTACAGAAGGTTGACCCTTTCACTACCACACTACAGAAGGTTAACCCTTTCACTATCACACTACAGACGGTTAACCCTTTCACTGCAACAATACAGAAGGTTAACCCTTTCAATGCCAAACGACAACGGGTTAGCCCTTTCACTACCACGCTACATAAGGTTAACCCTTTCACTACCACACTACAGAAGGTTAACCCTTTCACTACCACACTACATAAGGTTAACCCTTTCACTGCAACAATACAGACGGTTAACCCTTTTCAATGCCAAACAACAAAGGGTTAGCCCTTTCACTACCACACTACAGAAGGTTAACCTTTCACTACCACAGTACAGACGGTTAACCCTTTCACTACCACACTACAGAAGGTTAACCCTTTCACTACCACACTACATCAGGTTAACCCTTTCACTGCAATAATACAGAAGGTTAACCCTTTCAATGCCAAACGACAAAGGGTTAGCCCTTTCACTACCACACTACAGAAGGTTAACCCTTTCACTACCACACTACATAATGTTAACCCTTTCACTACCACACACTGTGGTAGTGAAAGTGTGGTAGTGAACGTGTGTTAGTGAAGGGGTTAACCTTCTGTAATTTGGTAATGAAATGGCTAACCCCACATATAGTATCAAGGATACAATTACTGGTAAACAAGGAAAACAGGGCTTAATGTCTAAATGACAAAAACGTGTGAGAGGTCTATTGTTTCTAATGACGATTCATCTGCAACTATATACATAAGTGTTTCAACCTGATGTTGACTTTATCTGTTGAAAGTAGACAGACTGAAAAGAGCTGGTCAGGTTATTCTCAACCTCAGCCCTTATCTTATCTTAAACATGCCACAGCAGCACCACATACATACACTGTTTTCCAGGAGCCGGTCAAACAACAGTCAGTCACAGTTTAGCTGCAGGGCAGGAGCGCCCAATGAATGGATGAATGAACACTTTTATTTAAAATGGACACCACAGCTACACTGGACCAGTCACAGTGGACAGACCAGATGTGTTGTTTTGCGTGTTTATAGCACAAGTGCTAGTTTTCAACACTATAGTCCATTGAGGCCTTTCTAAACGAACAATATAATACAGAATTAAAATCACAAATCAGAACAAATAGTTACCAGAACAAGAGTCCATGATCAAAACAACAAAACCAGTCCGCGTTTATGTGAGCACTGCTGCTTTGATTTCAGCCATACCTTGAGTCCTCTGTTGAAGACGTTGGCATTGGACTCCAGTTTTAAGCCAGTAGGCAGAGAGTTCCATAAGTTTGCCCCATTAACAGAGAAGGCAGACTGTCCAAACGAACTCTTGCACATGGGAACAGTACAGTCACCATTAGTGTGTTTGCTCTGCTAGAGCTCCAACGTCTAACCACTAACCACTGTCCAATAGTGCCGGGCAGTTTGATTTTCCTTTTTATTGATTTGTTAATTTTGAGTTGATTCATCTTAAATTAATTGAATCTTTCTTCAGTTTCTTTGAGTTCCCTGAGACCCCCCTGGCTCCCCTGTGGCTCGTGAATGTTTTTTTCTTTTTAATACATGCTGTTTCATTTGTGTCTTCAGTCTATTAAGCTATTTTGATCATTTAGTGAAGCGTTGTCTTTATAGTTTGTGTCGCTGGCAGAGCAACTAGTCACTACTGCGTCACTCCATTCCAGTTCTTATTACTTGACAGTGAGGAGAAAGAGAAGGGACGACACTAGGCAGCCCGGCTAGTGTCAGGAAATTCAAAGTATTCTGAGCTTCCCGATTGGCACTCGATTGGTGACTGGGAGTGATTTAATCATATTTGACAATCATGTATCATCTGTGACTCGATACGTACCAAACTTAACATTGATTAGTTCAAAATGATTAGTTAAAGGTGTTATAGATACGATTATAATAGATTTAATTGGTATACAAGGCCCTAATTTGGCCACAATAAATGGCCAACGTACTGTGTATGAGTCAACTAGATCTCTCAGGTCATCTGACGCTGGATTCCTAATCATACCCACAGTAAAATCAAATGCTGGAGAAGCTGTTGCTTTCAGGCGTTACACTCCCAGTCTCTGGAATACCCAGCCAGAGATGGGGCTGAGATGAGCTACTAATTTAACCTCTAAAACTAAACCTGCTGTTTGCCTTTGACTAAAAGCTGTTTGCACCACAGGACCAAAGGCCCTGGATTAAAGGGGAGGAACAACATCTCATTCACCATCGCTGCCTCTCTACCGGACAAGCTTAAGACCTTCTATACCTGGTTCTCCCCTGCCCACAACAGCCCCACCAGGCCCGCTACACAGTCATCAGTGAGGCAGAAGTGAACAGAGAGTTCTTGCTCATCAACATCAGGGAAGCAGCCGGTCCAGATGGAGTTCCAGGCCGACTGTGCAGCAGAGCTAACAGGCGTGTTCACCAATATATTCAACATCTCCCTCGCCTCATGCAAAGTTCCAGCTGCTTCAAATCCTCCACCATCACCCCGGAGCCTAAAGTTCCTGCCTGCTTCAAATCCTCCACCATCACCCCGGTGCCTAAAGTTCCTGCCTGCTTCAAACCCTCCACCATCACCCCAGTGGCTAAAGTTCCTGCCTGCTTCAAATCCTCCACCATCACCCTGGTGGCTAAAGTTCCAGCTGCTTCACTTCCTCCACCATCACCCCGGTGCCTAAAGTTCCTGCCTGCTTCAAATCCTCCACCATCACCCCGGTGGCTAAAGTTCCTGCCTGCTTCAAACCCTCCACCATCACCCCGGTGCCTAAAGTTCCTGCCTGCTTCAAATCCTCCACCATCACCCCGGAGCCTAAAGTTCCAGCTGCTTCACTTCCTCCACCATCACCCCGGTGCCTAAAGTTCCTGCCTGCTTCAAACCCTCCACCATCACCCTGGTGGCTAAAGTTCCAGCTGCTTCACTTCCTCCACCGTCACCCCGGTGCCTAAAGTTCCAGCTGCTTCACTTCCTCCATCATCACCCCGTGCCTAAAGTTCCAGCCTGCCTCCTCCACCATCACCCCGGTGCCTAAAGTACCAGCCTGCCTCCTCCACCATCACCCCGGTGCCTAAAGTTCCAGCTGCTTCACTTCCTCGCCCATCACCCTGGTGGCTAAAGTTCCAGCTGCTTCACTTCCTCCACCATCACCCCGGTGCCTAAAGTTCCAGCTGCTTCACTTCCTCCACCATCACCCCGGTGCCTAAAGTTCCAGCTGCTTCACTTCCTCCACCATCACCCCGGAGCCTAAAGTACCAGCCTGCCTCCTCCACCATCACCCCGGTGCCTAAAGTACCAGCCTGCTTCCTCCACCATCACCCCGGTGCCTAAAGTTCCAGCTGCTTCACTTCCTCCACCATCACCCCGGTGCCTAAAGTACCAGCCTGCCTCCTCCACCATCACCCCGGTGCCTAAAGTTCCAGCTGCTTCACTTCCTCCACCATCACCCCGGTGCCCAAGAAGAACAAGGTCACTTGTTAGAAAGACTGGCGCCCCATTTCCCTCATACCCATAGTGAGCAAGAGCCTTGAGAGGATTGTGAAGAAGACCGTCCTCAAGGAGATACCACCCACCCTAGACCCCCACCAATCAATGAGTTGATTGATTGATTTGATTGTGGATTAGAGACATCCACCAACCAATCAGATCCACCCTAGACCCCCACCAACCAATCGGATCCACCCTAGACCTCCACCAAACAGATCCACAGACGATGCGATAGACACTGCCCTCCAACACCCTCATGCACCTGGACAAACCAAACACCTATGTGAGGGAGCTGTTCATAGACTTCAGCTTAGCTTTCAACACCATAATCCTCTCCATTCTGGATACCAAACTCAGAGACCTGGGCCTCAACCCCCAACCTGTGCAGCTGGATCCTGGACTTTCTATCGGATCAGTGACAGGTGGTGAGGTTGGGCTCCAACATCTCTGAACACAGGATCCTCAATACAGTTGGCTACACCAACTCGAGGGACACCAACAAACTGAACCAGCTGGTGAGGAAGGCTAGCTCCGTGGTGGGAGTCGAGCTGGTCAGACTAGAGGTGGTGCCAGAGAGGGGGATGAGAAGGAAGCTATCCTGGAGAATCCCTCCCACCCCCTCTACGACGAGCTGGTCAAGATGTGAAGCACGTTCAGCCACAGACTCATACCCCCCCGACACTCAACTAACCGCCTCGGACAGTCCTTCATACCAGCGGCCATCAGGCTCCACAACAGTGGGCAGGGATATTGGACCAGTCACAGTGGACAGACCAGATGTGTTGTTTTGCGTGTTTATAGCACAAGTGCTAGTTTTCAACACTAGTCCATTGAGGCTTTTCTAAACGATAGAATAAAATGAACAGTATACTACAGAATTAAAATCACAAAGCAGAACATACAATTGAACTAATAGGAAGCTAAAAAGGACAATAACACTACCTTATGCATACTGCACCTTATGTGAATACTGTGATACTGTGAATACTGTATATTCTGAGTGAATACTGTGATACTGTGAATACTGTATATTTCATTTCAGTTAGTTAGATAGTAAATTATAACACTACCTTATGCATACTGCACCTTATGTTAGATAGTAAATTATATTGACTTATTTGTTTACACTGATTGTGTTGTTTTTACTACCTGTACCCCCCCCTGTTACGGATGGTGTCCTTATGTATATGTATGGGAGTTATGTATATGATCTGTTGTATATATAGGCATGTTTTGTTTGTTGTTGTTTTTTGTCTCCCTCTTGTGTCCCCATTCTCAGGTGTCTCCCAGTCTCACCATCTCACTCCAGCAACAGCAACAGCAGCAGCAGCTAAGGCTCGTCAGCAATCAAGCTCCACTCCCCTTCATATATCCCATTGTGTGCAGTGTTAGTTAGCTCTCTGGTTGATGGTTGTGGTAACTATCTCTGTGTCTTTGTGGTAGAGCTCTCTGTGTGTCGTTTGGTATAGAGCCGTGGCTCTTTCTGGTATTTTGTAGAGCTGGTGAAGGCTCTGGTATTTGGTAGAGCTGGTGAAGGCTCTGGTATTTGGTAGAGCTGGTGAAGGCTCTGGTTCTTTGTGTTATTGTTTAGTGAACCACCTTGTATCTTTTGGTTTTCCTTGTTATTGCACATTTCTGTCTAACCTTAATCCTTTGTATATTTGTTTGTCACCCAGCCTATGGTGATTGCTTTTCTTTGTATTAATCTTTTGTTTCACACACAGGGACATTGAGGACAGGAAGATACCCTGGGTCTACATTTTGCATCACGTAGGTGACCTGATGTTAAAGACACCAGCTTTAGAGTGAGCACCACCACCTGTACTTTTGGGCATCAGCGCCTGTAAGGGGGGGTGGGATTTCATTTCCTTTTGTATTTCATTTGGTGCCACTGGTAGTCCTCCTTGATCTCTGTGTTGCTGTGTTTATAAATAAATACTATTATTTTGCAAACTGTTTCCATGGTTTTGTGTCACTGCACCCTCACCTACCCTGTCTGTGGCCTTGTGTTGCGTCCCCTTACTGGGGTGCGTAACATAAATGGGGGCTCGTAAATAGGCAACAGACATTTGGTGTTGGTGTGCAGTTGGCACGTTAAATAGGCTGGTGTTTGGTGAAATTTGGTTTGTGTATGTTTGCGCTGGTGTCTCTTTGTAGTTATGGCGGCTTTTAGGGTGGAGGAATTTTTGAGTGATCCCTCGGTTGAACGTTTGGACCAGTGTAGGAAGGAGGATCTGTGTGCTATTGCCTCACATTTTCAGGTCAGCCTTGCGAAGAGCCTGGCGAAGGCTGACCTGAGAGAGGAGGTAGTACGGCTATTGATATATAGGAAGGTGCTCAGTGCGGGTGAGGGAGCGTCTTTTATTTCTTCCCCTCAGTCTAACTCAGACACGGAGCATGAGGGAGAAGAAGGGGCGGTGGTGGACCCGGTTACAGACGGGGTAGAGGATAAGCCCTCCTTTTCTGGTGTCACGTCTCCAGTGCCCAGACATGCTTCACCCTTCCCTGGTGGGAGTACTGAAGGGGCCAGTCTTCAGTTAAGTTTGGCACGGTTGCAATTTGAGGAGAGGGAGAAGGAGAGGGAGTCCAGGTTAGCTGTTAGGAAAATGGAGCTGGACACACACCGGGTGGACGCTGAGATTAAAATGAAGCAGCTGGAGCTCGAAGCTGCTAAAGTTAGGAGTCCTGCTCATCCTTCTTCCACGGCTGTGGGGGCTTTCGATGTGAGTAAACTTATATCTCTTGTTCCTCAGTTTTGTGAGGCGGAGGTGGACTCCTATTTTAATGCATTTGAGCGGGTTGCTACCTCTTTAAAATGGCCTAAAGAGGTCTGGGCTCTCTTGCTCCAGTGTAAGCTGACTGGGAAAGCCCAGGAGATTTTGTCTGCCCTCCCTCTGACTGACAGCTTGTCTTATGACATAATCAAGACGGCTGTACTTAGAGCATATGAGCTAGTGCCAGAGGCGTACAGGCAAAAATTTCGAGCCCACAAAAAGTTGCCTGGCAGGACTTTTGTAGAGTTCGCTCATGAGAAGGAGTCTCTATTTTTTCGGTGGTGTAAAGCAAGTGACGTGTCTGATTTTAATTCGCTGTCTGAGTTACTGTTACTGGAGGAATTTAAGTGTAGTCTGTCTGACCGTTTGGCTACGTATCTGAGTGAGCAAAAAGTTAGTACGTTGGCTCAGGCTGCAGTGCTCGCTGACGAGTTTGTGCTGACCCATAAGCAAACGTTTGGTACTTTACGACATGAGGGTAGGACTTTTTATCCCTCTGCTCACACTCCAGCTAGATCACACGTTAGTCCGCCGCAGATCCGCCACAGTGGCTATGTTGGTCAGGCTAGTCCGCCCCACTCAGTATCTCCCCGCTACAAGGAGGAGCGTGAGTGTTTTTTTTTTTTTTTTTTTTAAACTTAAATTTTTTATTAACAGTTATTTAGACAGACAGCACTTACAAAAAATAAATAATAAAAAATGAAGAGACTAGTATCACAATAAAAACAAAAAGAAAAAACAGTGCACATAAATATTTACATGGGTATCACATGGTTAGTTGTCTGGTTCCCCTACTGTTGTTTTCTAGGTATTTGATACAAAGGCTGATTGTGTATCTCCCTTAAACAGGCATAAACAGGTAATTCCTACTCAAAGACAATAAATGCTGACTAAGGTTTGTATGTGTGATCTGGGTCCAGAGACCCTCCTTGAGTTTCTTTCTTCCCTTCTCCTTCGTCCTTTCTTTTTTTTTTCTCTTGTTTATTAACTTTCACTTTGCCTTTTGTTTCACCCATACACAAACCACCTCATCCCTGAATATTTAATATCACACCGTTAAACAGACATAAATAATAAGGTATAAAAGCATTCAGCACTTGTAATATCCCAAAAACAAAATAGAAAATATTAACTAAAGTACAGGTGTGTGACATGGGTTCATAGACCCTGCTTGAACATCTTTCCTCCTTTACCCTTCGCTCTCTTGTGTTGCATTTGGTTCTTCCTCTGTGATGTCGTTCTCGTTCCTTTTATAATCCTCCCACTTTCCCCATCTTTCCCCAAATTTCTCTTCCTGTAACCTCAGCATGTGTGTTATCCTTTCCATATCCTGTATTTCTTCCACTATTCCTACCCATTTTGCTATTGTCGGTGGGTCTTCCTTATACCACAGTCTCGTTATTGCTTTTCTGGCCGCTATCAACATTATCTTTATTAAATATTTGTCCCCCCCTTGTATTCCCTCGTGTGTCAGGTCTCCTAAGTAAAGCACCAGTCCTGTTTGTGGTATCCCGTATCCATAGGCGGAGTTTGAACTTGACGCCAGGGGGTGCGACTGCTTGGCGAACTATACCCGCGCGCACGCATGCACGATTTTTTTTGACCTTTATTTTATTATTTTAGCGTTTTTACAATGCCCTAACCCCTAATTTTTTATTTTATTTAGGTAGTACAGCAGCACACACACACACTCACACACACAGCACTACGGGGGATCATTTTTAACTGACTTAGGCTCTAATTATTATTATTCATAGAGACTCTCGAGCAATAATAATTATTACAGCCTCCATTTTTCGTGGACGAAAAATATACCAGGCTATAGATATCAATTTTCCCGAAATAACGCTACCTGCCTCGACAAAATTCGTGCATTGGTTATCCAGATACATTAATTATCATCTCAGAATAAGTGGCTTTGTATCGCGCTGCTGCTGCTGCTGCTGCTGGCCGCGCGTTGCCGTTAACCCTTTCACTGCCACACTACAGAAGGTTCGCCTTATAATGTGACATGATTACTACTATAAAATGAATGTATTGTAAAACAAAACATAATAGAATTCAGATTTGTTTCTCACAATTATTATAATTTTATTAAAATAAAAATAATCTTGATTAAAAAAAAAAAAAAAAAAAAAAAAGGCAATTTCACCCCCGGCCACCAATGCACCCCCTGCACCCCCATAAACTCCGCCCATGCCCGTATCCTAATATTCTAATCATTGCTTCCCCTATCTCCTCCCAATACCCCTTCAGCTTCTGACATCCCCAGAATATGTGCGTGTGATTTGCCCCCTCCTTCCCACACATCCTCCAGCATGCTTTTTGTGTTGGTGCATATTTTCCCTTCAGCTCTGGGGTTATAAAGAATCTGATTATGTTTTTCCATCCAAATTCTTTCCATATTCTCGATCCTGTTGTTGAATGTTGTACCTTGCATATGTTCCCCCATTCCTTCCCTGTTATTTCTATCTCTAGCTCTCTCTCCCATTTCTCCCTTATGTAATCTGTCGTGTGTCCCTTGCTGGTCATTATAGCCCGGTATATTGCTGATATTACTCTTCCTTGCCCCCCTTCGTATGCCCATACTATCATCTTTATTATTCCATTCTGTTCCTCGTCTTTGGCCCCCCTTATTTCTTTGTTGTAGTAGTCTCTAACCTGTAGATATCTGAAGTGGTCCCTGTTTTCTAGTCCAAATTTCTCCTTTAATTTTGGTAGTGTCTGCATTTCTCCCTTCTCTATCATTTTGCATATTGCTGTTGCCCCCCCCCCTCTCCCACCTTCTGAATCCATGGTCTAACCTCCCTGGTTTGAATCTCTTGTCATGTGCTACCCATCTCAGGACCCCTGACTGCTTCTCCAATTTGTGTGTTTTTACTACTCTGTTCCATATGGTGCGTGAGTGTTTTTATTGTCATCAAGTGGGCCACGTTATAAAGGACTGTGGGCCTTCTACACACATCCTGAGGGCCTTCTACACACCTCCTGAGGGCCTTCTACACACATCCTGAGGGCCTTCTACACTCATCCTGAGGGCCTTCTACACACATCCTGAGGGCCTTCTACACACCTCCTGAGGGCCTTCTACACACATCCTGAGGGCCTTCTACACTCATCCTGAGGGCCTTCTACACACCTCCTGAGGGCCTTCTACACACATCCTGAGGGCCTTCTACACTCATCCTGAGGGCCTTCTACACACATCCTGAGGGCCTTCTACACTCATCCTGAGGGCCTTCTACACACATCCCGAGGGCCTTCTACACTCATCCTGAGGGCCTTCTACACACATCCTGAGGGCCTTCTACACACATCCTGTGGGCCTTCTACACACATCCTGAGGGCCTTCTACACACCTCCTGAGGGCCTTCTACACACATCCTGAGGGCCTTCTACACTCATCCTGAGGGCCTTCTACACACATCCTGAGGGCCTTCTACACACATCCTGAGGGCCTTCTACACTCATCCTGAGGGCCTTCTACACTCATCCTGAGGGCCTTCTACACTCATCCTGAGGGCCTTCTACACACATCCTGAGGGCCTTCTACACACATCCTGAGGGCCTTCTACACACATCCTGTGGGCCTTCTACACACATCCTGAGGGCCTTCTACACACCTCCTGAGGGCCTTCTACACACATCCTGAGGGCCTTCTACACACATCCTGAGGGCCTTCTACACACATCCTGAGGGCCTTCTACACACCTCCTGAGGGCCTTCTACAGAGGCACCACGGAGAGCATACTGACAGGCTGCACCACCACATTGGTTCGGAAACACGGAACGACCGCCGAGCACTGGAGAGAGTAGTGCGAACGGCCGAAAACATCTGCGGAAGCAAGCTACCCACCATATATTCACAGAGCGGTGCGTCAGCAAGGCACACAGGATCCTGAAAGACCCCAGCCACCCAAACCACAAACTGTTTGAGCTCATGCCATCTGGCAGAGGGTACCGCAGTCTCAGGTCCACAAACAAAAGAACACTGAACAGCTATTTCCACCAGGCTAACAGACTACTTACTGATGGTTAGACTCTTAATTGTCACATGAGCAGACACAGAAAAGCACCTCAAGTGACTTACACTGTGGTACAAGCACACTTATACACACACACTGCTGATACGTACACTAGATTTTATTTTAAATGATTTATCCACTGTTTTTTTGCTTCGTAAAAAACATATACCTTGTATTGTATAGTTTGTATAGATCGTTGTGTATTGTTGTTTACAAATCTAGAACGGTTGAGGAGCCAGGGAAATACAAGCATCTCAACATTTTCTGAATGTTTGTATATTTAAAAAAGCTGTGACAATAAAATTATCTGAAATCTGAAATCTATTCTATTTTAGTATTTTTATTACTGTCTATTGTATAACTGAATCAAACCGTAAACAAAGAGGCCTATTGGTATGTTAGATCCTAATGTGAAAAACTCTGATTTGCTTTACCTTGTCCACTTTGCTGCTATCTTTTCTATGCTCGTTTTATGTCTGTTTTATATGTCTGCATTTTATGCATTGCAAATTCTATGCTTTTTAGATATGACATTTGGCCTATTCTCCAGTTCCCACAGTTCTAGTATGAAGACATAACAAAGCCCTAGAGCCAATCTTTGTTTTCATTTTCTCACTAGGGCATTGTTTTGTTTACCTTTCTTGTCATAATGGCCCTATTCCCCGTACCTGGTTCAACTAAGTGGATCAAAAGTCCCATTAGGATTTCTCTGTTCCTCGAACGCTGATTCAGTCTCGTTAATTCGAACCAGACTTGATACTCAGGATAATTGCGCGCGGCCGCCTCACCTGAAAAGACAGCAGGTGTCGATCGCAGAAATCCTGATTTTCTAACAGCATTGATTGATTGATTGATTGAAAACTTTATTAACAGATTGCAGAATGGGTACAATACAGTACGGCTCAATAGCCTCGCCGACAAGTTAAATGCATAATCTATAGGCTAATTTTAAGTCCCTCATTACCCCAATCAATCAGATTATATTTCTTAAAATGTGCCTGCTGGCAGTAGGCTTAATGGAATGAATAATCGAATGAGATCTTGCTAGCGAAAATAATTAGTTCAACTCTTTCAGAATAAGTAGATAAAAACAAGCCCAAAGAGTATCTAATTGATACGAATTAATAGATACTTATGAGGATATCTGTACTGTATGTGCTTAGGTATCATGTACTATATAAATACATGGTTCCCAAAGTTTTCAAGGCGCGACCCCCGAAATAACGTGTCAGAGAGGCTTGGAGGCTTGCAGTTTCACTATTAATCAGGTTTTAATCTGTTTCGGACATCATCCATACATGCATTGAATTGATTAACCTTTGGTTTATACCAGTGACACCAGTCATGTTAATCACCTTCTTGTTCATCATCAGATAACAGTGCTTGAACAGATAAATGCATTTTCTCAAATTCATTCATCAAAACGTCAAAGGCTTGCAATTGCTCATTCATTTTCTCAAATCACGTCCACGTCATCAAATCTGTCAAACAGCGCATCTCCTCAAACATTTTAATCCCAGTTACAATATCACAATAACGTGTGAGTGACAGTTCAACAATCCACATATTCAGATTAGTCGAAATTCACATCCACAATCCACGCATAAAGACGCTTCAATTTATGCTTGAATGAAACACAATCCAGGCGCTCCGTTAAGAAAAAATACATCCACAGTGGAGAATATGAAACTAATCAGAGCCAAACGCCCGATTTCATTCATTAAAAACATCCCGCGGGATTCACATTTCAATGCTCCATTATTAAAATAACCACATAGTGTGTATCGCGACTCCGAGTGCCGTACTGTATATGACGTGCATTATTTAGGACAAAGTAAATCCATAGGCTGAATATGATTTATTATCAGCATTTTAGGTCTATTATTTTACATTTCAAAAGCCCCCTCTAGAAAAACGAAGCACAAAAACATAATTCAGAATGGTATAATGGGATATAGACTGTGAGGATTATTTCAGGAAGGGAGCTGGCATTTCTTTTTGTGAGGGTGTGGCCAGTTTATCGAGCTAACTGAACTAAACCCTGCGCTGGACCAGGTTCAAACTTTTTGATCTGTTGCCATAGTGATTTAGACAATCGCGCTTCGAGGAATGAAAATTATCCGGCTAACTCAGTTAGCCAGGTACGAGGAACAGGGCCCATGGTCTCTTATGTACGCCATGTCGATTATGTATTTAATGTAAGTTCTGACCAGACCTCTTTGTCACTTTCTGGTCAGATGCTCGTGTTTCTCTGATGGTAAACTGATCATTTTCTATGGCCATGGAAACAGAAATAACTAATATGTTTTATATTTATTTTTTATATATACAAATTGACTCATCTAAATTTCTAAAGCTCCACTGTTTGGCTCATTTGAATATTCCACAACAGGGGTTAAGTGTCTTGCTCAAGGACAGGAGCAGTCCTGCCTGGGAGGAGCAGGAATCGAACCGGGAACCGAGGAGCCACTGTCGCCTCCTAATAACAGCAAACAACTGTTTGCTATGTGAAGACATCCTGAGCAGAGAATGGCGTCACACTCCATCTGCGCGTGTTGTTATTCCAGCTTCTGTGTTCTGCATGTTAGTGCATGTAAGTTATGCGTGCATGTACAGTATCCCCTCCCTACTTTCCATTTCCCCACCTGATTGGATAAACACGCTGCTAGTTGGGCGGTCCCTGTTTCTCAGGTCCCTGTTCTCAA
>NC_140179.1:8497916-8499228 GCF_963971535.1 Notolepis coatsorum | reverse complement strand
GACATGTTAGTCATGTAACAAAATACATTTGTCCATATCTGTGCACGCGTCGCACACACGCACACCTCTCCACCACATTCCCTCCAGTGGAAAACCACAGTACAGCGTGCGTGCACAGCACACACACGCACACGCGTGTGCACCTGCACGCTCCCAGCGCTCTGCTCTGGTCACGGGAACGTGACTTGACATTGGCAGAGAGTGTTTGCTTTTAAAAATAAACGGCTGGCGACAGCAGAAGGATGATGAACGGCCCGGGCAGGTTTACCGGATTGCCCCATCGTCTCACTCTCATGGTCATCTTTTTATTGGGGTTTGAATGTTTCCCTTGAACAACTCAACTGGTGGCAGAAATTACTGGCATTTTACGAATCGCTGTGTTGTGTAACCTTCAAACTCCACACAACACCGACCTAAGAGATAAGGTGTTCCTTTAATAATAATCCCCCCCGGGGCGAATTCAGGGGTCATAGCAGCACAGGGGGGGATGGGGGACGGGGGGCGGGGGTGGGGCCTCCCATGCGTTACACCTCGCCAATGAGAGTCCGCGCTGGCAGGCGAATAGATGTGACAGGCTGCCTCCTCGTGTGCCGGAGGGAACACGTGATGCAAGGCTTCTATCCTCTCTACAACTGACCAGTGGGGGGCATAGTCGAGCAAAAGACAGGGGAGGGGAGAATTGGATACACGAAATTGGGATGGGAGAAAAATTAAAAAAATAAGGAGAAAAAGTGGATACAAAAAAAAGAATATATGAGAATAAGGGGCGGCTGGGTGGCGCAGCGGCCATTGCGCTCGGTATTGAATCCGGCTGTCAATGTTGCCTCCGGCTTGGGCCGGCTGTCATACTGACTCAATTGGCAGAGTTAGCGGGAGGGGAGTCGATGGGTGGTAGTCTGGTCGTTGTGAACAGCGACTCCTACAGGTCGGTTGGGAGCAAAGACAGGAAAATGGCGGGGGCAGTGTGAGCCTCCTACACGTTACTCCTCGCCAAATGAGAGTCCGCGCTGGCAGGTGAAAAGATGTGACTGGCTGCCTCCACATGTATCGGAGGGGCCAGCCAGTGGGGGGCACATGCGAGGGGAGAATTGGCACGGCTAAATTGGGATGGGAGAAAATAGAAAAAGTGGATATAAAACAAAATGAATATATGAGAATAGAAATATAAGAATAAAAGGTAAGAACATGATATGAATCAAAAAAGACATGTTCCCCTGGTATCATAATACAGATTATATCCTAAATCAATCAATCCCATGTACACTTTAATGTATAGCTAACTAAGTTTAAAATACCGCCTGTGCGGACTGAG
>NC_140179.1:8472916-8492916 GCF_963971535.1 Notolepis coatsorum | reverse complement strand
GCACGGTGGTGTAGTGGTTAACACTGTCTCCTCACAGCATGGTGGTGTAGTGGTTAACACTGTCTCCTCACAGCACGGTGGTGTAGTGGTTAACACTGTCTCCTCACAGCACGGTGGTGTAGTGGTTAACACTGTGTCCTCACAGCACGGTGGTGTAGTGGTTAACACTGTCTCCTCACAGCACGGTGGTGTAGTGGTTAACACTGTCTCCTCACAGCGCGGTGGTGTAGGGGTTAACACTGTCTCCTCACAGCGCGGTGGTGTAGGGGTTAACACTGTCTCCTCACAGTACGGTGGTGTAGGGGTTAACACTGTCTCCTCACAGTACGGTGGTGTAGGGGTTAACACTGTCTCCTCACAGCACGGTGGTGTAGTGGTTAACACTGTCTCCTCACAGCATGGTGGTGTAGTGGTTAACACTGTCTCCTCACAGCACGGTGGTGTAGTGGTTAACACTGTCTCCTCACAGCATGGTGGTGTAGTGGTTAACACTGTCTCCTCACAGCATGGTGGTGTAGTGGTTAACACTGTCTCCTCACAGCGCGGTGGTGTAGGGGTTAACACTGTCTCCTCACAGCGCGGTGGTGTAGGGGTTAACACTGTCTCCTCACAGTACGGTGGTGTAGGGGTTAACACTGTCTCCTCACAGTACGGTGGTGTAGTGGTTAACACTGTCTCCTCACAGCACGGTGGTGTATTGGTTAACACTGTCCCCTCACAGCAAGAAGGTCCTGGGTTCGATTCCCACTTCGGGACCAGGTTGACAGGTCACAGGGTCAGGGGTCAGGGGTCTCTGCTAGCTCTCCCCCAGGTCGGGAACAGACCCCTTGACAAATCGCAGAGAGATTGCCTCCCAGTGAAGATGGCTGTTTATACCACTGCATTAAAGTGTCTCTCCACCAGCTAGCAGCTCTCCCCACTGTAAACACGCCGCGCACACAGAGTTCAATCCAATATAAACCTGGTAACCTCAACTATTATTGGTGTTACCAAGGCTACCGGCTGCTGTGTGTGTGTGTGTGTGTGTGTGTGTGTGTGTGTGTGTGTGTGTGTGTGTGTGTGTGTGTGTGTGTGTGTGTGTGTGTGTGTGTGTGTGTGTGTGTGTGTGTGCGTGCGTGCGTGCGTGCGCGTGTGTGTGTGATAACCAGCCTTGGGTACAAGTGTAGATATAGTATACTCGTATTCGGAAGTCTTGGCCATGTATATAAATGCACCATGAGCGGTCTGAGAATTGCTGCAATGTCAACGAGATAAGCCAAACAAATTGCCAAATATTGCTCTGTCTCAGCTATTATTGGCAGCTTAGCCACGTGGAGAAGGAGGTGCTATGTGTACCCTTAAGTGTTCAGTGCTGCTTGGCCCCCGATACATTGGATTCCCTGTTTATGTAATATAATTTGTGGCACCAAATAAAGTATTCATGGGTGTGTGAGGCTTGTATACTGGGGACAATTATTAAGTAGTGCAGAGCAACAGAGAAATTAGTCTTGCTACTTTAGTGTGATAACACGGGTCTGGCGTGTGTCTGGTTAAGTTCAAGTTCAAGTTTTGTTTTATTTGTCACATATAAGGTACATGTACATTACAGTGAGATGCTTGGTTCTCTGTATGAGCCTCCTGCGATTGTGCTTCATACAGTAAAAGAGTAAAAGAGTAAAGACCAAACACTATACAAAATATAGGCTACATTATACAAACTAAAGTACAAAATGAAAACAAAATGCGAAAATGCAAAAGAAACGAGGTAGAGTTGTACTGCAAATCTTTTAGTAATACATATATAAAATATGGTGTAGGTGTTAGAAAGTGTCTGAAGTGAATGTTAATCATCTTCCCTTTATTCATTTGCTTAGATTTTTTGTACACGTGATCTCAAGAAGGTGAACGAGCTCAGTGGCAGTTTTTCATGTCTTGTCATTTTTAGCATGGTGTATTATTATTTGTATTATATTTATTATTATTATTAGTGTGGGTGACCTGGCAAAGCGATGGTTGCAAACTGGGGCTCAAAACGTCGGTACCAGCCAGCCAATCCCAGGAAGGACCCTACGCAGTTTTGGATAGCTTCCACCTTTTCCACTTGCGGATGCACCTTTCCCCGTCCTAGCTGGTAGCCCAGGTACCGTGTCTCCTGTTGTGCCCACTGCCCACTCACACTTGGTGAGGTTGAGTGTCAATCCCGCCTTTCCGATTCTTCCCAGCACCAGTGACACATGTTGGACATGCTCTTCCCAAGTCGCACTGAAGATGACCACGTCATCCAGGTATGCTGCACTGCAGTGGTCACACCCCTGGAGGACTCTGTCCATCAGTCTTTGGAAAGTGGCTGGTGCTCCATGCAGTCCAAAGGGCATCACAGTGAACTGGTACAAGCCAGCTGGTGTTCGGAATGCTGTGTATGGCCGACACGACTTCTCCAGCAGGACTTGCCATTATCTTTTACAGAGATCCAGGGTTGTGATGTACCTCCACATGACATGGACCGGGAGGAGAAGCCCCACCCTATTATTCCAGCAAGTCGGCGATCCTTGGCATGGGGTAGGCATCAAACTCCGAGATGGCATTGAGCTTCCTGAAGTCAATGCATATCCTGAGTGAACCATCTTTTTTGAAGACATATGTACACACACACACACACACACACACACACACACACACACACACACACACACACACACACACACACACACACACACACACACACACACACACACACACACACACACACACACACACACACACACACACACACACACACACACACACACACACACACACACACACACACACACACACACACACACACACACACACACACATGTGTAACGGTTGTGACAACGTCACCTCAAACTTCGATGCCCCGAGGGAGATTCGAACACGGGTCTCCCACGCCGCGGGCAACAACACAGACCGCTATACCAAGAGGTGAATTTACTTCTTTGTAACATGTCTATGCATCTTTTGAGGAGATGCGAGTGAGTTTAACCCATAGCACCGCTACTCACCCCTGCCCTTCTTGGCTGTGCTTCACGATACCATCCGTTACACATGTACACACAGACACACACACACACACACAGACACACACACACACACACAGTCATACATTTACACACACACACATATACACGCACACACACACACACATATACACGCACACACACACACACACATATACACGCACACACACACAGTCACACATATACATACACATGCACACACGGTCACACATATACACACACACACACACACACACACACACACACACACACACACACACACACACACACACCCACACACCTACAGGACAGACTTGTACATTCTTGTCCATTCACCGTTGATGGCTCAATCACTCCGAGCTTCAACATCTCTATCTCCAGTCGCATATTTTCCACCAGCTGTTGGGGGACACTGTAGGGATGTTGGCGGATTGGTCTTCCATCTTTTAGCCGAACCACATGCTCAATGAGGGTGGTTTTCCCTGGCCTGGCGGCAAAGAGGGATGGAGACTCCTGGAAGACCTGGAGGAGCTGTGCAGCTCGCTCTAGGGCTAGATGTACCAGGACAGGGGTAGCAGTTGTAGTTAGAGCTCTCAGTCCCGTCTCCACTTCCTCCTCCACGTCCACCTCCCTCACCAGCAGAGCTGTTCCTGGCGCCTGGATCGGACGTTCCTTCCATTGTTCCAGGAGGTTCAAGTCTGTTTTTGTTTCTTCTTGTCCGGGTGATGGACCTCATTATGTGACGGGACCCATCTTGCGGGTGATGAGGTATGGCCCTGGCATAGAGCTTGCTGTTGGATGAAGGGAGGAGCAACAGGACTTTTGGGCCAGCCTGTAGCTCATGGTGCCTGGCCTGTTGGTCATACCAGCCTGTAGCTCACGGTGCCTGGCCTGTTGGTCATACCAGCCTGTAGCTCATGGTGCCTGGCCTGTTGGTCATACCAGCCTGTAGCTCATGGTGCCTGGCCTGTTGGTCATACCAGCCTGTAGCTCACGGTGCCTGGCCTGTTGGTCACACCAGGCCTTCTGACCTTTCTGGGCCTCACGCAGGTCCAGACGGTCGCTATGGCAACCAAAAAATGGTTGCTATGGTAACGGTCGCAACGGCAACCAAAAAAACGGTTGCTATGGTAACGGTCACCATGTATAGTCCTTAGCAACGGCTGATAGCCCATAGCAACCCCACCCTATCTCATCACTATAGCAACAGCTTCTTTGTTTGATGCCAAAGCACCTCTGACCCAAATCAAACGCTGTGGCTTTGAAATGTACTGTATTTTTGTACTTTAATAAAAAATGAGATCCTCTTTTCATTGGTCTGTTTGCCACACACTTCTATGCTTAAGTCCCGCCTAGATAGATAGATAGATCATCCTGATCTGAAACATATTCCCACACGCTCATCCTGATCTGAAACATATTCCCACACGCTCATCCTTCCTGACTCTGTAACTTTCTGCGCTGAAGCACAGACTGATTGGCCCCATATACATTCCTGAGATATTCCGCAGACTCACACACACACACCCAGGGACGTGCACAGGACTTTAGAGGGGCAGGTGCTCAAAGGGCACTGGGCCTGTGCGCGTGTGACGTGAGTGCGTGAAGCGCGCAAGCCAGATTTTTGGGGGCCCTTTTTGGGCAGGGGGCTCCCTTTTTATACTTTTTATATTAGGAGCTCACTTATCCTTTTATCGCAACAGAATTATTTTCTTTAAAAAAAAAATGGCACTTTTTTATGAGGCACAAAAGGGCAGGTGCTCGAGCACCCTTTGGGCTCTATGCCTGCACACACCCACAGGATGCTACCGAATGCACACTAGAATAGAATAGACTTTTAATTGTCAAATGCACACAAGTATACAACGAAATTTCAGGGGAGCTCCCACAGACCGTAGTACAACATACATGTAACACATAACACTGTACATATAACAGACTATTTTAAAGTGCATGATGAGCGGTAAACATAATGGTTATCAAGTCCGGGTAAAGTGCATGGTGCACGTGAGGGGACAGTCGATGAGAGTTTAACAGTCTGACTGCTTGGGGGAAAAAGCTGTTCATAAATCTTGAACTCTTCACTGTCCCCGGATCCTCCGCCCTCCGCGGACATAACAATCAACAGGAAACGATGGAGAGCCAAAGATCGTGAATGACGTAAAACAACATGGACAACAAGTATGGGTCACTGTCACTGTAATCATAGCACACATTACTCATGCACCAAGGCCAAACATAGTCTATGCATCTAGGCCACTTTGCAATGTGCTGTTGCTGGGGGAACTGCACATCAAGCAGACATAGCAGCACAATCTCTTTGGGCACAAAGCCTAGGAGCCTGATGGAAGCACAAGCCTGATCTCTGTGTGCCTGTGTCATATATGGGGAATTGAAAGGTGTGACAGCCATAATCGATAAAGAATACATTGCTTTTGTCGTTGGAAGTGTGGAGGAATAATATACTGTCCTCTCCCTCAGTTGAGGTATTTCACCCTTCACCCCAAATGTTTATCCCTCCCTTCCCCCAAATCTATAGTTTATGGTGGGACCCCCCCCCCCCCTCCTGACTATAAAGGAGCCTCTCTCTCTGATTCTTTCTCTTACTTCCAGGTCTCTTAGCTAGTAGCCTGGATGAGAGCCATTCAGCCATATCTCTGACTATTTTGTATGTATTTTTAATAAATAAAAGTTAATAAATCATATTACCTGGATCCATTCGACTGAGAAAGCTATTACATGTTTCCCACAGAAGATCATCTTAAAATAACGCTGCATGTGGCAACCTTATCATAATTCTATATCTAGTCTATTTAGCTAAATCAGGCAACCGAATAAATAGTCATAATAACATAATAATCAGGAGACACAGCCAGTGGTCTATTAGTGCTCTCAAGCTTGAATGTCAGTTCTGTGAGATCTGGTGTGAGTGGATGGATCAGTTCTGTGTAGGGATGTCCGATATTATCGGCCTACCGATATTATCGGCCGATATTGGCATTAAAATGTAATATCGGAAATTATCGGTATGGGTTTTCAAACAAATTATATATTTTTTTACATTTATTTAACCTTTATTTACCCAGGCAAGCAAGTAAGAACAACTCTTATTTTATTTATTGTCAAAAGTATGCATAATGTGGGCGGTCAGGTGGCGTAGCGGAGATTGTGCTCGTCACCAATGCAATAGGCTGCGGTCTTGACTCCCGGAGTCAGCATTGCCTTGGCTTGGGCTGATCGCTATACTAACTCGTTTGGCTGAGTTAGGGGGAGGGAAACCATGGGTGGGAAACTGGCGTTGTGGACAGCGATGGCTACAGGTCAGGTCTGGGCGCTTGCTCAGCGGAGGCAGGACTTGAGGAAGGCAGCGTGACCTCCCACGCGTTACAATTCACCAATGATAGCCCTCGCTGCCAGGTGAGAAGAGAGCCACTGGCTGTCGCCGCACGTGTGGGAAGAAGCGTGCAGATACTTCAGGGTTTCCCTTGTACCGACCAGTAGGAGAACATGCGCACAACAACCAGGTAGGGGAGGGGGGGGAATTGGCACAACGACTAAATTGGGACGGGGAGAAAACAGAGAAAAATCTGAGAAAGAGAGATATATAAAAATAAAAAAGTATGCATAATGTTGTGGTAATTCCACGACAAGAGATATGTAATGTTAATTACCTGAAATGATTACGTTTTTTTGTGGGGGAAACCCTGCATATATCGGTATCGGTTGATATCGGTGATTTCGAGCTCTACAAATACATTTGATTTGATCTGTGTGAAAGCTTTGAAGACATTGACTGGGGAGTGGGGACTGAGACCATAACGTCTTATCTGAACCTTTATGACACTAATGTTACCTGCATGAAATGGGTCAAATTGTATAAAAATAACAAGATATGGATCTCTAAGAAGATGAAAGAAGCGCCTTGACGAGAGACGGGTTGCATTTTACTAAGAAGGGGGACACTGATTAAATTCAGGAAAAGAGGGAGGAGATTAGATCTATCAGTAAGAACAGGAATATTTGATTACAAAGAAAAGGTAGAGCAGCGATGCTCTGGCAACGCAAAGAAAGCTTGGGATGGTCTCAGTGTGATGATGAGGTCAGATGAGGTCTTACCCTGCATTGAGACATCAGGTCTGAGACTGTAACTGATGGTTCCTGGTTCGATTCCCGGCTCCTCCTGGACAGTGCTGTCGAAATGCCCTTGAGCAAGACACTTAACCACTAACTGCTTGAGAGGAACAGGTTTGCACATCGCTCCGCCGTCGGTGTGTGAATGTGTGAGTGAATGGGTGAATGTGAGACACAAGTTATAAAGCACTTTGGATAAAAGCTCTATATAAATGCAGTCCATTTACACCATTTACCAATATAAGGTGTTAATTGTCTCTAGCCACATGCATGTCAGTCACCTAATTAACTGACTGGGATGGATTCCAATGTCTCATTGTGACGTGTGTATCTTGACCTGGTCTGTGATATAAAGCAAGCGAAGTGTAGTGTACATACAGATGAAGCTCTTCAGATTCGGTGCTCTTCTACTGCTCTTGTACCACCCTTCTACCACTTTAGAACTAGCACTCAGGTGTTACTGTATATTTTGGGGGTGACTGAGCTGACCCTGTGTCCCCAAGAGAACAAAGGGAGGGTACTTGACTCAAGTGCTCTCCCAGAGAGAGAGAATATTTTAGAAGACAGGTTCTGGGCAGTCTGGTTTGGGGTACTGCCCATATGGAAGTGACTCAATGTGTAATAATAATCGTGTGAAATAATTGGAAAATATCAGTTGGAGCTGGGGCGATTGGGAATAATTAAAGTCCATAGTGGGAAGCAGTCCCACTACGCTGAGGGGGAGGTATGCGCTTTTATGCGCTCTCGGCGGCAGCGTTTTTTCGCGGAGCGCTCCCAGCGCATAAAGTTTAAACTAGTCAGCGTTTCCGTTAGCCGGTAATTACCGGTATTTGACCGGCAAAATATGTTGAAGTCAGAATATTTAAATCTCTCCGGTCATAATGTCCGGTGAAAATAATTTCTCTAAGCACAATTTTATTATTTGAATTGTATTAAAATAGGCTAAAATTAAATAGCCTATGCGATGAACGAAACAATCATTACATGTTGCTTCACTCTGATAAAGCGCGGATGGCGCCGCTCGGATGTGAATCTTTTTTTCTTTCTTTTTTTGAGCCTGTCTGGCCACCATAACGACAAACAGGTATACGAGCGAGAGAGAGAGATGGCCAAAACAAGCTAAGCTTAACAAATATTTCATGAAACCAAGCACAAGCAGGTCTAATAATAATGACAACGAAGATGAGTCTTCTGAACTTGAAGTCACAGAGACCGCTGATGCCGTGGTGAAAGAAAACAGAAACAGAAATGTCGAGCGTTCAGGCCTGAGTGGAAAGTTTAATTCTCCTGGCTGAGGTGCGACATTATATCCACATTTTCCAGTTCACTGATCCAGCCAGGGTTACCAGTGACACAGTTCATTCTGGAACCTCAGATCCCCGCTGATCATGGAGTTCTACAGTATCGCGTTGGATCCATACACGTATCGATTTTTTCGAATGGTGATCAGGAATTGGAATATACCAGTTGGATACCATCTGATGTCAGGTAAGGACTCTATGTTATCAGTGTTAGGATAATCAGAGTAAATTTGATGAAGTTATAAGCTGTTTTGTGAAATGTCTTCTTTCGGTTTCACTGTAAAAGTCCGAGAGGAAATCAACGGGGCGATTATCCGTGCGCGGCCGTAATGTGCTTGCGTGCACGTATAATATTGATCATCTAGCGTTTATTTGAAAACGATTCATAAAAAGGCAGACGAATATCAACGTTGTGGAATATTCCACTAAAAGACGATTTTCATAGAATGCTCCAGAATGAGCTGTTTTTTATCTGAAAACGGGTGCTTTTCTAAATGCTCTGAAACGGAAACGACGCGATAAACAGCCTTGACAGCACTGACTGGAAAATAGTCTTTGATAATGCGATGGGCAGATTAGACACATAGCCATAATTTAAAACATAGATTAGGCGATATTAACGTTAACATTGGCGCCGATGGTGGCATTCAGCCGGTAAAAAGGAAAACCAGGCTGACCGGAATTTCTCGAATATGTCCGGGGATAGAAATCTTGCAGGACACCCAGACCGGCATGAATATGTTCTAACGGAAACGCTGAAACTAGTTCAACTTTTGGAAAGGAGCGCGCTCATCAATGTAACTCATCGAGGAAGGGGCGAAGCCGCGGCCTCAGAAAAACGCTCTGAGCTTTTCTTTTTCTTTTTTCAAAGCGGTCCGCCTTGAAAAGAAGGCTTTTAGTGGACACATAGCCTAAGGAGGTAGGTCGTCTGGTAATCAGAAGGTTTCCGGTACTGACCGGCTAAAGTTAAGCCACTAACTAGCACCACAACCACTCACCACACAACCCCTGTGTGCTTTGCTGATAAGATGCAAAAGAAAGAAAGGAGGTGAAAATCCAGAGCCTGCAGAATAATGAAAGACCCCCACCACCCCAACAACAGCCTGTTCAAGCTGCTGCAGTCAGGCAAGTGCCTACGCACACACACAACGAGAACAGAGAAACTACGGCTCAGCTTCTTCCCCCAGGCCATCAGAACACTGAACACTGAACTCTCCACACACAAGTACACATGAGCACACAAATACAAACACACACTAAATCGCTTACACACAAACGGTCACTTTAAACTAAATGGAAAGGACACTTTAAAGGAACGAGAAAAATAAAGGTCACTAAATAAACCGATGTGGTTCTTGTATAGTATAGTTTAGATATAGCAGGTATAGCATAGGGATATAGAGTTAACAATCTCAGGAATTTAGCATGTCTATTTTATCATGCCCTTTTTACCTGTTTTTGTATGTATATTTTATTATTAGTATGATTGCACAATCGAAGCGGGCATGGCCACCCGCATTTCATTGTATGCCCTATATGTATGTGACAAATAAAACTCTTGAATCTTAAAAGTCAAGCTATAAAATTGACAATTAATCAGGGGTGTAAAAAGTACCCAGAAATTATACTTAAGTGAAAGTATGGGTACCATCTCAAGATCTTACTCAAGTAAAAGTCAGAGTATCTGGCTAAAAACACACTTGAGTAAACATCAAAAAGATTCTACTTTTAAATATATTTAAGTACTAAAAAGTTAAAGTTAAAAAAAGAATTATTGCAAGGGATAGAAGGGCTAGCCATCAACACTGAAGAAGAAACACTTGTTCTGAAACATGTCTGTATCCGGTTGCAATAACATTTTCGAAATCTGAGAGTGCTTGTCCGGCTTCCTGCTTTATTCTACATATATCTTCGGGATTGCAGCACCCAGTGTCAACGATTGTGAGCGCGGTCTAACTTGACTTTCATTGCAAGGGATAGACCAGGGGTCTCAAACTCCTTCCATCGTGGGCCAAGATTTCATTTTAACTACACATTGCACCAGGTGAGTTAGTTGAAAAGGTGAGCCAATTAGTGAAATCATCAGCTGGTGTTTAGGCAAGGCTGGAATGAAACCAAGCAGACACGGGTATGGGCGCCTGGGCAGTGTCACGGTCAGGGCTCGGGCCTTCCTCTGCCCTCATCCTGCCGCGCCCATATATGGGCAGCTTCCTGCTGGAGCATTCCCACGCTGCCAGACGAACATCAATCAGCGCGGCTGTGAGGGATTCTCTCATCAGGCAGCTCCTATATCACCTGACGGATCCTGTCGTCCCTCGTCGCAGTGTTAAACTGCCTACCTAGGTACGACCCTTCAGTCCGAAGACCTGCTAGACACTCTCACGTTATTATTCCCTGTTCTAACCTTCCCTCTCTTGTGCTCAAGGACCTCCGTTCCAGCGAGCCCGTCTGGACCCCTGGAGCTTGACTACGGAGTTCCTGCTCTCACCCCCGACACAGCCGGTGTCTACGTTCTCCCGCACTGCACAAGGAGTGCACCTGCTTAAAGAACATCCTCCCGTACTGCACAAGGAGTGCATCAGTACTAACCCCAAGAACATTCATCCCTGTCTGTTGTACATTTCTGAATGTGATTCCTGTCTGCTTGGGGAGAACAATTAAAGCACCCTAAACCGCTCCATTCTCTCTCCTCCTGTGTTTGCTATTGGGCTCCGCAAAAACCCCTCTCCTCACAGGCGGGTTACATTTCCATTGATTAAATAAAGCGCGGTGGCAGACAATTGTTGGACCTGCAAGATTTTTTTTCTCTGAAATGTAATTGAGTAAAAGTACAAGTATACAAACCTAATAATACTCGAGTAAAGTACAAATCCCACAAAACAGTACTTAAGGGGAGACACTGCAGGTGAATAGGGTAAACAAATTAACTAATAGATATCACAATGAAACTTCCCCAGTTGATTACTTATATTAAGACAAGACTTTTTTGTATTACAAGTTTTCTGAAATTGTATGTTTAAATATGCAAATGAGGCATGATCTACTTAAATATGCACTAATTTGCATATAATTCCAGGACAGAAATCTGAACATTGGATAAAGCCATTTTCAAAATTATAGTTTCATTTTGTTGACATATTAGAGCCAAAGGTTATTACAGAGGGGATTTTGGATATCTCTTTTTATCACTCCATAAATCAGAAAATACTCCATTCAGTCAATTTTTATGGTAAAATTCCATATTTCGCCATGTTTTTAGGAATAAAATGTGATATAAATCAGGGTATGAATGCGATATCAACAAACCCTTCTGTAAATACCTTCAGAACATAGATATGAATAGAACTGGAAGGTTTGGTGTATGTGAGTGCTACTGAAGTGGAGATTTCTGGCTCAGAGTATGAGGAAAAACTCTTAAAGGGGAACTATTTTACTATTTCTTTCACTATTTGGGCACTTTTACACAATTCCTGTGAGTCAAGTCAAGTCAAGTCAAGAGTTTTAATTGTCACGGCATACAGGTATACAATGAAATGCGGGTGGTCTTGCCCGCAACGATGTGCAATACAGTGGTACATATAATAGAATCAAAAGAAGAAACAACATTGTGCAGTAACAGATAGCAGGTAACATGGAGTGACATCTCGGTATCTGTACATAGTTATTTACAGCGCATGTGTGACATGCTAGTTAGCTTTGGTAGTGCAATACACTGTTCCTGTTATTCTAATTTAAAGTGTCCTTTCCTTTGGCCATAAGTGTGCGTGTGTGCGACATGAGTGTGTGCCCGCTCATGTTAAAGTGTTAAGTGGCTGCTCGTGTGTGAGCGTGCACAGTGTGCGTGTCGTGTGTGTGTTCATGTGTGCTTGTGTGTGGACACTACAGTTCAATGTTCTGAGCACTCAATGTACATTGTTCATGGCTCTGATGGCCTGGGGGAAGAAGCTGAGCCTAAGCCGCTCTGTCCTAGTAGCTGGGATTTGCAGGCGTCTGCCTGACCTCAGCAGCTGAAACAGGCTGTTATTGGGGTGGTGAGGGTCTTTCATTATCCTGCAGGCTCTGGATTTGCACCTCTTGTTGTATAGAACCTGCAGGGGGGGTAGTGCAATACCCGTGGTACGCTCGGCTGAGCGCACCACTTTCTGTAGGGCCTTCTTGTCCTGTGCCGTGCTGTTTCCATACCAGGCAGTGATGTTTCCGGTCAGGATGCTCTCTACAGCTCCTGAGTAGAAGGACTGGAGTATCTTCCCCGATACTCTGAACTTCCTTAAATGTCTCAGGTGGTAGAGACGCTGTTTCGCCTTCTTTACTACTGTGCCTATGTGTGTTGACCATGTCAGGTCCTCTGAGATGTGGACCCCCAGGTACTTGAAGCTGCTCACCCTGTCCACGGTAGCCCCGTTTATCATCAGTGGTGTGTGTGTCTCCTGCTGTCCTCTCCTATAATCCACGATCAGTTCCTTGGTTTTGCCAATGTTCAGGAGCAGGCTGTTGTCCTGGCACCAGCGTTCCAGTACCTCCACCTCCTCCCGGTAGGCCTTCTCGTCGTTGTCCGAGATCAGCCCCACCACCACCGTGTCATCTGCGAACTTCACTATGGAGTTGGAGCTGAACTTGGCCACACAGTCGTGTGTGTAGAGTGAGTACAGCAGGGGGCTCAGAACACAGCCCTGGGGGGACCCGATGCTCAGGGTGATGGTGTTGGAGGTCTGACCCCCCACCCTGACCGCCTGGGGTCTTTCGCTCAGAAAGTCCAGTACCCAGGCGCTCAGGGCGGAGCTCAGACCTAGCTCGATCAGCTTGTCCACCAGTCTGGTGGGGACTATGGTGTTGAACGCTGAGCTGTAGTCAATGAACAACAGTCTCACATAGCCCCCCTTCTGACGGTCAAGGTGCGAGAGGGTGCTGTGCAGTACCTGGGAGACCGCGTCGTCGGTGGACCTGTTTGTCCTGTATGCAAATTGCATAGGGTCCATATCACTGGGGAGGGAGGCACAAATGTGGTCCTTGACCAGCCTCTCGAAACATTTCATGACCACAGAGGTGAGTGCCACCGGTCTGTAGTCATTTGGACATGCTGGGGAGGGTTTCTTCGGCACAGGGATGATGGTAGACCTCTTGAAGCAGGCTATGGAACACATCTGTAATATATAATATATATATATATTTTTTTAATTCATTGTTTTGTATTTCTAATCAAGTCCTCAAAAACAGCATTTTTCTACCTCAAGATCTTAAGCCGTTTTGAGCCTGGGCTCTAGGAGTGTACCTAGCGGCGCCGGCGCCTGAACATTAACATGCAGCGGTGTCTCTCTGACATCACAAATCGCGCACATTTTCAAATGACTCAGTTCAGTGAGGGTGAATATTGTGAGAGGAGAATTGGAAGAATGCGCCAATATGAGAATTTTGAGACATAGATCATATTAATATAAGTTCACATAGCTAGGAAACAATGCTAAACACTCAAAAAGGCCATTTATAAGATAGTTCCCCTTTAAAACTCATTTTTGGGAAAACGCCTTCAAAGTTCTGTATTGTAAAATGCCATACTTTTTTTTTTTAAACAGATATTTACAAACACAATACCTAATCAAACCATTAGTAATAGACAACCTAAACACATGCCTGATAACTGAATAATAATAATAATAATAATGATGTTATTGAACTGAACAGAACTACACACAGGCTACAAACAGTGTAGTACAGTGTAGTAGCCCCTAATAGGCAAAAAATATTTGAATCGATATGACTATGAAACTTTCCCAATTTGTTATGTACATATAAACTAAGAAAAAATATATTGCAAGTTTTCTGAAATGTATGTTTATATATGCAAATGAGGCACTTCCCCATTAAATATGTGCACATTTATGGATGCAATAAGGCAAAATGATGTAAAATAAACAACTAAATGTGTGTTATTGACGTTTTATTGTCACTAGTTTCATAGAAGACATGTTTAGGAAGCAAAATATAACAAAATCTCAAAATCAACAAAAAAAGTATATTTGACTATTCACCTGCAGTGTCTCGCCTTAAGTATTTTAACGAAGTACAATTACTCAAGTACTTTACACCCCTGCAGTTAGCATAGTGGTGAATGGACAGAAATTAATGCACACATTTGGAAACCTCTGTTAAAGTGTGTTCTTTAATTTGTTATAGGCATTTCTTCATCAAAGGTCATACGCTGCAGATACTGTCTGCTGGTACAGTGTGAACATGTCACCTGGTTATTTCTGACTTCTTCATGTCCTCTAATACAATGATGTATGACAGCAGACTGTTGACTCCATTGTTTATCTCTTCAGGAGGAACCCCTGATAAAAGGCTGAAAGTAGCTGCTAGCAGCGTAGTCTGCATTCTGCTACCTTGGTTACAACATTTTACTGGTGCGAGTGACAAGGTTTACAAGAGGAGATAAGGGTGATGGTTTGTTCTTATCTATAAAGGCTAATTCTGTCACCTCAGACAGGTGGCCACCACAGGAGCATGCTGCCTATGTTCTCACAGCCCTATGTTCCCACAACCCTATGTTCCCACAGCCCTATGTTCCCACAGCCCTATGTTCCTACAGCCCTATGTTCCTACAGCCCTATGTTCCCACAGCCCTATGTTCCCTCAGCCCATTGTTCCCACAGCCCCATGTTCCCACAGCCCTATGTTCCTACAGCCCTATGTTCCCACAGCCCCATGTTCCCACAGCCCTATGTTCCCTCAGCCCATTGTTCCCACATCGCTATGTTCCCACAGTCCTATCTTCCCACAGCCCATTGTTCCCACAGCCCTATGTTCCTACAGCCCTATGTTCCCACATCGCTATGTTCTCACAGCCCAATGGTCCCACATCCCTATGTTGCTACAGCCATAATGTTCCCACATCGCTATGTTCCCACAGCCCAATGGTCCCACATCCCTATGTTCCTACAGCCCTATGTTCCCACAGCCCTATGTTCCCACAGCCCTATGTTCCTACAGCCCTATGTTCCCACAACCCTATGTTCCCACAGCCCTATGTTCCTACAGCCCTATGTTCCTACAGCCCTATGTTCCCACAACCCTATGTTCCCACATCCCTATGTTCCTACAGCCCTATGTTCCTACAGCCCTATGTTCCTACAGCCCTATGTTCCTACAGCCCTATGTTCCCACAGCCCTATGTTCCCACAGCCCTATGTTCCTACAGCCCTATGTTCCCACAGCCCTATGTTCCTACAGCCCTATGTTCCCTCAGCCCTATGTTCCCACAGCCCAATGGTCCCACATCCCTATGTTCCTACAGCCCTATGTTCCCACAGCGTATCTCCGTGATGTCCTTAACCGCTCTGTCTTTGTTTATCTGGACGACATTCTGATTTTTCCCCGCTCTATGGAGGAGCACGTCCAGCATGTCCGCCGGGTCCTCCAACGCCTACTGGAGAACAAGCTGTTCGTCAAGGCGGAGAAGTGTGAGTTCCACGTCTCCTCCATCGGGTTCCTCGGCTACATCATCGAGGGCGGCAAGATCCGGGCAGACCCCGAGAAGATCAAGGCGGTGTCCGACTGGCCCCGTCCCACCAACGTCAAGCAGCTCCAACGCTTCCTGGGGTTTGCTAACTTCTACCGCCGTTTCATCAGCGACTACAGCCGGGTCGCTGCACCCCTCACCCAACTCACCTCGCCTTCCGTGCCCTTCGTCTGGTCTGACAGAGTGGACTCCACATGTGTATTCTAGTTATCTTATTATTATTACTACTATTACTATTGTTTTATTGCACAATCGTAGCGGGCATGGCCAACCGCATTTCACTGTATGCCCTGGTATGTATGTGATGAATAAACTCTTGAATCTTGAATCTTGTCAAAAGTAATAAAACTCAGACTAACTCTGCTTCTACTAACTGTACTCAACCGGGTGCAGGAGGAGCTCTCGGACGTACCCACGGTCTCTTCTTAGATCCCTTGAGTAGAGCAGCAGAATGCTCATTGATGACGTGTTGACTGAATCTAACATAGATGTAAAGACTAGATGGCTCAAGAAGGCGGAGTCTCCTGCGTAGTTCACCGGCGACGGCCATCTTGCTTGAGTGGACTTTAAGGTGATGATCTGCACAAACAAAAATACTCTTAACTCGCTGAAATCTTGACGGATTTACAAACGGTTTGGTTTTAAATGTAATAAACCCGTGGCTATGATTCTTGCTTGGAAGACTTTTTCTATTTATTTTATTTTTTATTTTCATATGAAAGTCCATTATAAGTATGCAGTATGATAACTCTCTGACGTTTTTAACAAACCAAACGGTTGAAAATTGAGCAAGCTATGGTTATTTCAATAGTGCATGCCATCAGGCAGGCGATATAGGAGTCTGAAAGCCAGAACTACGAGACTGACAAACAGTTTCTACCCACAGGCCATCAGACTATTGAATGCCTAGCCCCCCCCCCCCCACACACACACCTTCTCGGCAGACACTGACCTGATTATTGCTGTGAACACACTGTCACAACCTTCCCCCCCGAACTATGAATCAGTAAAGACACTTTTAACTGCTGCTGTGACCCACTGTTGTCAGGATCCCCTTCCACAGCCTGGTCCCATTGTCCCTCCGTTCACCCAGGTTGGCCGCACTCCACCTCCACCTCAGAAAGCCTGCCCTGCAGCCCCCTCTAGTGGTAGTGGAGTGTTCCCGCTTCTCTCCCTTGTCCCTCTGTTAGTCACAATTCATATGTCAATTCTCCTTATGTCTTTATTGTTCAATGTGTTTAATGTATTCTTGTCTGTGTTGCCCACTCTGTTTCCCGGTCTGGTTTAGTGTTGTATTTGTATGTATCGTTGTTATTCAGTCCTGTCATGTTATATATTGTTTGTCTGTCCAGGTGTGTCTTGTTAGTGATTAGTCCCTATATATTCTGTCCTTCCTGTCGCGTCAATACTTTAGGCAACCAACTTGCGTTCAGCGTTTCTCTGATTGGCCACGACGCCCATGTGACCGCGGCAGTGCGAGAGAGCGGCAGTGCGGAAATAGGCTGCATTCTATTGCCATGCTCTGCGACAAACTCTAACCTTAACCAACTCTGAAAGAATGCCTAAACTTAACCCTAACCTTAACCAACTCCGAAAGAATGCCTAAACTTAACCCTAACCTAACCAACTCCGAAAGAATGCCTAAACTTAACCCTAACCATAACCAACTCCGAAAGAATGCCTAAACTTAACCGGCGAAAGAAATATTGCCATACTCTAAGACAAACTCTAACCTTAACCAACTCCGAAACAATGCCTAAACTTAACCCTAACCTTAACCAACTCCGAAAGAATGCCTAAACTTAACCGGCGAAAGAATGCACGTTTATATAACGTAAAAAAAAGAAAAAAAAATTGAAGTGATTCGAACTTGTCACCAACGCACCGCAGGCTCCACAGCAAGGCGGCGAACAAGTTGAGCTAACCGTCGATGTTAAAACAGGGGGGATTACGGCTGCATAATGCCGCGTCGCCGCGGGGGCGTGGCTAGGCGCAAGTTGGTTGCCTGAAGTAATGAAACTTCCCTGTCACTCCCCTGTCGGTCCGTTAACCTTTCTTGTCACATTCATTGTATTCTGCCAGCTTATGCTGAGGTACTGATTATTGTTTTGTTGTTGTAGTTAAAGCCTTGTGAAGAACAAGTAAAGCCTCTTTTCAACTACACTCCGTTGTGTCCTGCCTGTCTCTCTCTCTCTCGTTCCTGTTATTGCTATTGGGTCCACACCAACAACGAATCCTTACAACTGTCACCTCCATTCACATGTAAATACTGATCGGAATGTGCAATGTAACTCACTGTGCCTTGTATATATATTTTTATCTATTTCACCTTATTTTCTAGCACTCGCTTGTATTTAAATATGTTTAAGTTAAGTATTGTGTGATTTTGTGCGAAGGGTGGACTAGCAAAGTAAGTTTTTCATTGTATGGCAAACTGTCTGTTTAACTGTGCATATGACAATAAACAATCTTGAATCTGAATCTTGAATCATAGACACGCATGTTATGAGGGGGCGTGCTCCACCTATGCAAGATGGCCGCCATGTGGCAACGTCGGTTGGCCAGCAGCACAGGTGAGTCATCTAGTGATATATCTATGGAATCTAACACCACACTCTCTCTCTCTCTCTCTCTCTCTCTCCTCTCTCTCTCTCTCTCTCTCTCTCTCTCTCTCTCTCTCTCTCTCTCTCTCTCTCTCTCTCTCTCTCTCTCTCTCTCTCTCACAACCCTGACATTCGCATTGAAATGTCACCGGCCACAGAGCGGGGGCTCAGCGCTGGATGGCGGTTCAAAGGGATCAGTGGCCGACCGACCGACCGAAGGAGGAGAGACGGAGACACATGAGACTCAGACACGCTCCACCACAGCATAGTGTTTCAGAACCGGGCTATAGATACAGGTGTCGGCCCGGCCCGATACGTATTCCCCTCCTGCAGCGATGGTGTGAGTGTCCTGTGTATCAGATTGTGTGTTTGCTCCTAGAGAGCCTCCATTTGCAGTGTTTTTCCTCTGGTGTATCTCTGGTGTATCTCTGGTGTATCTCTGGTGTATCTCTGGTGTGTCTCTGGTGTATCTCTGGTGTATCTCTGGTGTATCTCTGGTGTATCTCTGGTGTATCCTGGTGTATCTCTGGTGTATCTCTGGTGTGTCTCTGGTGTATCTCTGGTGTATCTCTGGTGTATCTCTGGTGTATCTCTGGTGTATCTCTGGTGTGTCTCTGGTGTATCTCTGGTGTGTCTCTGGTGTATCTCTGGTGTATCTCTGGTGTATCTCTGGTGTATCTCTGGTGTATCTCTGGTGTGTCTCTGGTGTATCTCTGGTGTATCTCTGGTGTATCTCTGGTGTATCTCTGGTGTATCTCTGGTGTATCTCTGGTGTATCTCTGGTGTATCTCTGGTGTATCTCTGGTGTGTCTCTGGTGTGTCTCTGGTGTATCTCTGGTGTATCTCTGGTGTATCTCTGGTGTATCTCTGGTGTATCTCTGGTGTATCTCTGGTGTATCTCTGGTGTATCTTGCAGTGTTTCTCAATCGCTTAAACACATTATTTGGAACATCAGACACATGCGCAACCTGAATTTGATTGATTGATATTTAAATTTTTGTGTCTTACATACAGGTGTATGCCCATTGCCCACAGCCCATATTGGCTTACAAGACATATAAACAGTAAGTGATCATATAGACCAAGATGGTCACAAAAAAATTACACAAAATAAAACATACAGTAACAAGCTGTAAACAATGTACTTCGAAGAAACAAGAGGAATTCATATCAAATTATATAGGATATAATGTGTTTGTCTCAAGTGCCATGCCTTCTCCAAAAATCCTGCAAAACTGAAAATCTCCTCCACAAAAAAACAACTCAACATACAACTCTCAGACTGCCAAAACAAATCCAGATTTATAAATTGAACTTTCTCAAATAAGAGGAGGAAGAGGAAGAGGAGGAGTAGTAAGAGGACAAGGATGAGGAGGTGGAGGACAAGGAGGAGCAGGACAAGGAGGTGGAGGAGGAGGACAAGGACAATGAGGTGGAGGAGGAGGAGGAGGAG
>NC_140179.1:8395416-8460416 GCF_963971535.1 Notolepis coatsorum | reverse complement strand
CTCAATGGACACATTTCTAAATCGTCTTGTTGAAAACAAATAAAGTGTGAACATTGGCACGGTGTACCTTTCTGTGCGTATTCATCCACAATCTATAGCTCAACATGAGACAATTCGCAATTAATCGTAAAATAATTACGTATAATTTTATTTCAACCAAAAAATGCTTATGCCAATGTTCATGTGGCATAATTATTACAATAGCCAATAACACATTTTCCCAATGATAAATCCCTATACGGGTGGGCCGCGCGGGAAACTAAAGTTACGTCATACTACACCTCCCTATAACCCGCTTCACTTTGATGATGATGAGCCCCTAGGAGCCCCAATAGGAGTGTGTCTCAGGAGGCCAGAAGATGCAGAGTGCAGGGGTCTTGAAGGGTATATAGTTAGAGACCGCTGACCAGAGGTTGAATTCTTCCCGTCAACGGTAGCGATGGGGAGCCGTTCCCCTCGCTGCCCAGTATGCCAGGTCAAGAACCTTGCAGCCCCCGAAGAGAAGTGGGGTGACATGGGCTGACTCTGGTAGATTGGAGATCAGACGGGCCGCTGCGTTCTGCATGAGTTGAAGTGTCTCGGTGGCGGCGGTCGGTAAACCAGCTAGCGGAGTGTCGCAGTAGTCGAGGTGAGACATGACTGTCGATTGCAGGAGGAGTTGGGTGGCTTCTTTGGTCAGGAAGGGGTGGATCTTTTTGTGTGTCAGAACGTATTCGATAGCATACATTTAACTCAACTTATGAGGTGAACCTACCAGAGTTACTGTGACATCATCATCGCCGCTAGATTTAATATTTGTTTCACACCAGATATGATTGTTAAGTCATGGGTGTTTCCTGATCGATTGAGTGACCATTCTGATATGATGTGTTTTCAATTTCCAAATACAAATCTAATCAAATCAAAAAATCTGTTTTTGCAGTTGAGCTACAGGTGTTGTATATTATACAGCCTTTTCATGCATCTTTATCAAGGGAACCCTTATCCTAATGATTTTTTAAATAATATTATGATGATACGATATGGACCTAGTAGTTGGGTCATCTGTGGCACTTCGTTTCTCAATGGATTTGTCATCTAGGAGGGTTAATAAACAAATTTAGCCGGGGTGGTACATGCTTTTAGCCGGTAAAAAAGCATGTTTTAGGTTCGGTAAAATAGACATACCTTACCTTAGTCAGAACGTACTCCAAAAAGAATAATCCCAGTGATCCCATTGCAATTACTTGTGTATATTGGGGATGGCTATCATACGGGAAACAATAGGTTTGAGGCGATAAAATCTCGTACCGATTGCTCTGTCCTGATTCCCTCTGAGGGGGAGGAGTTACTGCAGACACTCCCCACAGTAAAGTGGCCCTACACTAAACTATCCCAGTTCAAAAGGTAGGAGATACTGCCACCTGGCGGCATTCGATCGTCATTGCAATTTTTACATAGGCAGCGGTGCCAGGGATACACAGGGAGGTCCGTGCGAGTGTTTAGAATGGGGATCAAAGGAAAAAGATCTAAAGATCTAAACCAGAGAAATGTCGGGTTTGGCGCAGAAAGTGTTAAAACGTGTAAAGTGTTTAAAGTGAGTGTGTGCAATGAATGTAGAATGGATGAGTTATGTTACATTCAGACAGATAGAGACAGACAGACAGACAGACAGACAGACAGACAGACAGACAGACAGACAGACAGACAGACAGACAGACAGACAGACAGACAGACAGACAGACAGACAGACAGACAGACAGACAGACAGACAGACAGACAGACAGACAGACAGACAGACAGACAGACACACAGACAGACAGAGAGACAGACAGACAGACAGACAGACAGACAGACAGACAGACAGACAGACAGACAGACAGACAGACAGACAGACAGACAGAGAGAGGCACACAAACAGACAGACAGACAGACAGACAGACAGACAGACAGACAGACCCACTGGAGGACCTCTCGGGTTCACAGGTTTGATCCCCCCGTGCGTCACCGACACGTCGGCTCAGAGGCATCATGTTGCTTTGTGGTCTGGAGTCTGGACCTCAAACCCACACAGGACTGTCACCAGTCCAAGGAATCCATTGGTCGACTCCTGTGACCAGTCAATTATAGGGAGGGGGGGGGGGTTACCAAAGGCCCCCACCAGTGTGTTTCCCTGTGCTGTCTAGCACTTTACCTCTTAATCAGCCTCCCCCTCTCTCTCTCCCTTACTCTCCTTTGCCTAAGACTATATAAGACTATAGGGAGGTGTTGTCTGACGTCACTTTAATTCCCCCCACGAGGTCCACCCGTATAGGGATTTATAATTGGGAAAATGTATTATCGGCTATTGTAATAATTCTGCCTCATGAACATTTGCCAGCTTTCCATTTTTGCACAAAATGAGTTCCCTTCTATCACAACATTATTGTTTAAGCATTCTTTGGTTGAAATTAAATTATACGTAATTATTTTACGATTCATTGCGAATTGTTTCATGTTGAGCTATAGATTGTGGATGAATACGCACAGAAAGATACACCGTGCCAATGTTCATGCTTTATTTGTTTTAAACGAGACGATTTAGAAATGTGTCCATTGGAAATACATTGTAATTTCAAGCGAGGTGGACCGGCCGGAAACAACAATGACGTAACACTACACCTCCCTATTCTCTGTCATAATCACGACGAGAGCCTTCCTCACCCCTCTTCCTTCCACACCATCATGGGGGAAGCCTTCCTCACCCCTCATCCTCTCACACCCTTATATGGGCAGCATCCGACCCCAGGATTCCCACGCTGCCAGGGGGACATCAATTAACACGGCTGTGGGGGATTCCCTCATCAACAAACTCCTACTTCAGCCCACGGATCCTGCTCTACCCTCGTCGCAGTGTTAACCTAACTACCTAGGTACGACGTCGCACCCTAGCCTTGGTACTCCGTCCTTGTTACATGCCTTGTCCTAATCTTTGCTCTCCCTGTGCCCAGGACCACCGCTCCGGAGACACCACCCACCTGGACGCTCCTGCGCAGCACGAGGAGTGCACCTGCTTGTGTCTACTTGCACATTCCTATACCTGTTGCACATTCCTGTACCTGTATACCTGTCTGCTTGGGGGTGAACATTAAAACCAACCTAAAACACTCCATTCTCTCTCCTCCTGTGTTCTGGTATTGGGCTCTGCCAACCCCTGTCCTAACATATACACAATGCACATAAAGCAAATAGATAATAAAGCCACATATGAAAGGAACCTGCCCGCATGGCAATATCGGTATTCTCAAACACAATGCATATATGAAGCAGCATGAGATGAGACTGTGTGATGACCTCAGAGCAGTGTCACCTATTTTAGGAAAAATCATACATATAATATAACCTATATAACTTGTAACCACACCTACACACAGTGATACAACTAGAGAGAAGTGGGGGGGCTGTCTGTCTGCTAGGGCTGACCCTGATTAGTTGAATAGTCGACTAAACGATTAATCGATCAAAATGAGCCATGGCCCGTAGTCGACTGCCAACCTCTTAGTCGAATGAAAAAAATATATAAAAAAAGATTATAATAATAATTATTATTTTTGTATCATTCTTTCCAAGAAGCCTAGAAGCGTGGCTAATGCTAATGGCGCACATACCAGGGAGGCTAACTGCCTAAGAAAACGGACACTGAAAGAGGATTTCACCCGTCTAATGAACACACTAGAGTAGACAAATATCAAGATGTATCCATCAGTGGACCAATTGCATGCTTTCGCAGAGGACAAGAAGCCTTCAGTCGACTCCTTCAGACATTAAGCACCCCCCACAGCCCAAATGGAATGATAAAAACCAGTAGACTATCTGCAAATTTTGGCCAATCAAAGTCGACTATACAAAGCCTTAGTCGGGGACAGGCCATACTGTCTGCAAAACGATCTTCCCACCACAGTGAGGAGGGCCGAAACCCCACCAATATTTCGCCATCGACTAAAAACACACTTCTTCAATCAATATCTGAAATGAAGGAAGAAAAGAAATAACCTTCTTACTGTCTTCTACTATCATATACTTTTCTACTAAGTAATCTTCCTTGTCTATGTTACTACCTACTATAGTAACATGTCTCTACCACTATGCACTCAACACTGCAGGACCCACGTTTAAACACCGTTTGATGAACATTGTTACTCAGCTGATAGAGTTGTAACCTTCCTGCTGACTTGTCATACAGAACTTGTAAGTGGCTCTGGATAAAAGCGTTCAGCTAAATTACTCAATGTAGGCTAAATGTAAATGTACAAGACTCCAAAAGGAGTTTCTCAACTCTCTCCAAGTTCACTCCCTGGGTCCTCTCTGCCTCGACTGCAGTGACCATTAACTTCCTTACTCCACAAAACACGGACATACCGTAATACCAATACCGTCCTGAGTACATACTGTAGTACACATTCACCTTACACACCTGTGAACATGAACTGTTTATATGAAAGAGACAGGGACTCGTACTACTAACCACTTCAACAACACCGTTACGCTGTAACCTACCTCTCCACCATTGCACATGAGTGTGCTGCAACTTTATTATTAGACATTATTAGAAGAATACGTTTGTCTCATAATATATAAATATAAAATGATCATAAAGAAAATATATCAAAAGTCTGGTGCCCCTCGCCCCCGTTTGAATGGGCATTGCGTAAATTTTATGCCCGTCTTTTTTTTTTTTTTTTTTGCTGCTGTGAAGCACTTTGAGTTGCAATTCTTGTATGAAAGGTGCTATACAAATAAAGTGTATTATTATTATTATTATTATTATTATTATTATTATTATTATTATTATTATTATTATTATTATTATTATTATTATTATTATTATTATTATTATTATTATTATTATTATTATTATTATTATTATTATTATTATTATTATTATTATTATTATTATTATTATTATTATTATTATTATTATTATTATTATTATTATTATTATTATTATTATTATTATTATTATTATTATTATTATTATTATTATTATTATTATACTGGGTAGAATTGATAATAAAACACAAGTACTTGTGCCCTACAGATATGGATAAGAACACTCCCAGCAACAGAAGTAAGACAGGATAAATAGTAATGTTCTTGGCAATAACCTCTGCTGACAAACAGTGTTCTTGTGGTTGCCATACTCCTTCATGAAACAAATAAAAAATAAATGCAAAATACTGATGAAATATATATTGTTATATATTGTTTGTTATCAATATTATATAATATATCACTATACAGATGGGTGACAAATAAAATAAAGATTAGTGGAGAAAATGAGGAACTGCAGATACTCAGTCAACCAAGAGAAGGAAAACATGTCTCTGTTGCTTTATTAATATTTCATGTAGTTCGGCTACCTGTTGGTTTCTGCATGTATAACTGATATGATAGGGGTGTAAAGTACTTGAGTAATTGTACTTCGTTACAATACTTCAAGGAAAACTCCAACATTTTGGGAAATTAGCTTATTTAACATCTTCCCTGGAGTTAGACAAGAAGATACATACCTTTTTTGTCTCTCTGCATGCATTAGGAGGAGATAGAGGCGGGTAGAGGAGGTCGAGGAGGTAGAGGAGGGTAGAGGGAGAGGAGGTAGAGGTGGTAGAGGAGGGTGAGGTAGTAGAGGAGGGTAGAGGGAGAGGAGGTAGAGGTGGTAGAGGAGGGTGAGGTAGTAGAGGAGGTAGAGGAGGGTAGAGGGAGAGGAGGTAGAGGTGGTAGAGGAGGTAGAGGAGGTAGAGGAGGGTAGAGGGAGAGGAGGTAGAGGTGGTAGAGGAGGGTGAGGTAGTAGAGGAGGTAGAGGAGGTAGAGGTAGAGGAGGTAGAGATGGTAGAGGAGGTAGAGATGGTAGAGGAGGTTAGAGGAGGTAGAGGAGGTAGAGGAGGTAGAGGAGGTAGAGGAGGTAGAGGTGGTAGAGGGAGAGGAGGTAGAGGTGGTCGAGGAGGGTGAGGTAGTAGAGGAGGGTAGAGGAGGTAGAGGAGGTAGAGGTAGAGGAGGTAGAGATGGTAGAGGAGGTAGAGATGGTAGAGGAGGTAGAGATGGTAGAGGAGGTTAGAGGAGGTAGAGGAGGTAGAGGAGGTAGAGGAGGTAGAGGTAGAGGAGGTAGAGATGGTAGAGGAGGTTAGAGGAGGTAGAGGAGGTAGAGGAGGTAGAGGAGGGTAGAGATGGTAGAGGAGGTAGAGGAGGTAGAGATGGTAGAGGAGGTAGAGGAGGTAGAGATGGTAGAGGAGGTTAGAGGAGGTAGAGGAGGTAGAGGAGGGTGAGGTAGTAGAGGAGGTAGAGGAGGTAGAGGAGGGTAGAGGAGGTAGAGGAGGTAGAGGAGGGTAGAGGAGGGTTAGAGGAGGTAGAGGAGGTAGAGGAGGGTAGAGGAGGTAGAGGAGGTAGAGGAGGGAGAGGAGGTAGAGGAGGGAGAGGAGGTAGAGGAGGTAGAGGAGGTAGATGAGGTAGAGGAGGTAGAAGAGGTAGAGGAGGTAGAGGAGGTAGAGGAGGTAGAGGAGGTAGAGGAGGTAGAGATGGTAGAGGAGGGTAGAGGAGGGTAGAGGAGGTAGAGGAGGTAGAGGAGGGTAGAGGAGGGTAGAGGAGGGTAGAGGAGGGTAGAGGAGGGTAGAGGAGGTAGAGGAGGAGGTAGAGGAGGTAGAGGAGGGTAGAGGAGGTAGAGGAGGTAGAGGAGGTAGAGGAGGGTAGAGGAGGTAGAGGAGGTAGAGGAGGTAGAGGAGGTAGAGGAGGTAGAGGAGGTAGAGGAGGTAGAGGAGGTAGAGATGGTAGAGGAGGTAGAGGAGGTAGAGATGGTAGAGGAGGTAGAGGAGGTAGAGGAGGTAGAGGGGTAGAGGAGGCAGAGGAGGTAGAGGAGGGTAGAGGAGGTAGAGATGGTAGAGGAGGGTAGAGGAGGTAGAGGAGGTAGAGGTGGGTAGAGGAGGGTAGAGGAGGTAGAGGAGGTAGAGGAGGTAGAGATGGTAGAGGAGGTAGAGGAGGGTAGAGGAGGTCGAGGAGGTCGAGGAGGTAGAGGAGGTAGAGGAGGTAGAGATGGTAGAGGAGGGTAGAGGAGGGTGAGGAGGGAGAGGAGGGTAGAGGAGGGTGAGGAGGTAGAGAAGGTAGAGGAGGTAGAGAAGGTAGAGGAGGGTAGAGATGGTAGAGGAGGGTAGAGGAGGTAGAGGAGGGTAGAGGAGGTAGAGAAGGTAGAGGAGGTAGAGGAGGTAGAGGAGGTAGAGGAGGGTAGAGGAGGTAGAGGAGGGTAGAGGAGGGTGAGGAGGGAGGGGCGGGTAGAGGAGGTAGAGAAGGTAGAGAAGGTAGAGGAGGGTAGAGGAGGGTAGAGGAGGGTGAGGAGGGAGGGGCGGGTAGAGGAGGTAGAGGAGGGTAGAGGAGGTAGAGGAGGTCAAGGAGGGTAGAGGAGGGTGAGGAGGGAGAGGAGGGTAGAGGTGGGTGAGGAGGTAGAGGAGGTAGAGGAGGTAGAGGAGGGAGAGGAGGTAGAGGAGAGGAGGTAGAGGAGGTAGAGGAGGTAGAGGAGGTAGAGGAGGGTAGAGGAGGTAGAGGAGGTAGAGGAGGGTAGAGGAGGGAGAGGAGGGTAGAGGAGGTAGAGGAGGTAAAGGAGGGTAGAGGAGGTAGAGGAGGGAGAGGAGGTAGAGGAGGTAGAGGAGGTAGAGGAGGTAGAGGAGGTAGAGGAGGGTAGAGGAGGTAGAGGAGGTAGAGGAGGGTAGAGGAGGTAGAGGTGGTAGAGAAGGTAGAGGAGGGTAGAGGAGGGTAGAGGAGGTAGAGGAGGTAGAGGAGGGTAGAGGAGGTAGAGGAGGTAGAGGAGGGTAGAGGAGGTAGAGGAGGGTAGAGGAGGTAGAGGAGGGTAGAGGAGGGTAGAGGAGGTAGAGGAGGGTAGAGGAGGTAGAGGAGGTAGAGGAGGGTAGAGGAGGTAGAGGAGGTAGAGGAGGGTAGAGGAGGTAGAGGAGGTAGAGGAGGTAGAGGAGGTAGAGGAGGTAGAGGAGGGTAGAGGAGGTAGAGGAGGGTAGAGGAGGGTAGAGGAGGTAGAGGAGGGTAGAGGAGGTAGAGGAGGTAGAGGAGGGTAGAGGAGGTAGAGGAGGTAGAGGAGGGTAGAGGAGGTAGAGGAGGTAGAGGAGGTAGAGAAGGTAGAGGAGGTAGAGGAGGGTAGAGGAGGTAGAGGAGGTAGAGGAGGTAGAGGAGGGTAGAGGAGGTAGAGGAGGTAGAGGAGGGTAAAGGAGGGTAGAGGAGGTCGAGGAGGTCGAGGAGGGTAGAGGAGGTAGAGGAGGTAGAGGAGGTAGAGGAGGTAGGAGGGTAGAGGAGGTAGAGGAGGTAGAGGAGGGTAGAGGAGGTAGAGGAGGTCGAGGAGGTAGAGGAGGGTAGAGGAGGTAGAGGAGGGTAGAGGAGGTAGAGGAGGTAGAGGAGGTAGAGGAGGGTAGAGGAGGTAGAGGAGGGTAGAGGAGGTAGAGGAGGTAGAGGAGGGTAGAGGAGGTAGAGGAGGTAGAGGAGGTAGAGGAGGTAGAGGAGGTAGAGGAGGTAGAGATGGTAGAGGAGGTAGAGGAAGGTAGAGGAGGTAGAGGAGGTAGAGGAGGGTAGAGGAGGTAGAGGAGGTAGAGGAGGTAGAGGAGGGTAGAGGAGGGTAGGATGTCTCTCTGTGGGGTAGAGGAGGGTAGGATGTCTCTGTGGGGTAGAGGAGGGTAGGATGTCTCTCTGTGGGGTAGAGGAGGGTAGGAGCACGGCCTCCAGCTCTTCTCGTGTAACTCATTACTAAGATACATAATTTAGACTTCTCAGAGGTCTCTTCCCCCAAAATAAACACTACCCAGTGCAACTTTAAAATATAATACTTTTAAATAAAGTTTTAATAACTTCTCTTAACAGTGCTTGAACTCACTTTGCCTTTTATATTTATCTTGCGCTCCCTCCCATTGACATCAACGTAGAGCTTGTTGTGCTCAGTAGGAACTGTAGGTCAAAGGGCATAAAATCCCAGTGTGCTCTCGGTCTCCATAATTATTCTAGTGATTTTCCCTTTTAAGATTTAGTTTATTTATTATTTAGTAGTTAGCAAACGAGGCTTTCTGAAGCTTCTAGAATCTAGAGCAGATGAAGAAACTGTACTGAGTAATCAATAAAAGAGTCAGCCATCTTCTTGACTCTCTGGCTCCACCTATCGGACTTTGTGAGTTATTACCACTGATCTACATGTAAAACAAGTCATTAGTGGTTAAGAGGCGACACACTGTCCCGCTGCTGCAGTAACAGTCAGTTTGTTGCTTTACTGTAACTCAGTCTGTTTGTTGCTTTACTGCCATAATACATGAAGTGTTAATGAGTCGCCTGCTGGAGAGACTTGTTCATAAACACACAGATACAGAGTTAGCAGTTATCTCGAACACAACCCCCTCCAATGTACAGTAAATTACCAAGTATGGTCTTGTCAATATTCCAATGTACAGTTTTGTTTGTACAGTTGTACAGTGTCCCCCACCCACCCCTCCTACCCAACCTCCCTCCCTCCCCCCACTCCTACCCAACCCCGCCCCCACCCAACCACCTCCAATGTACAGTCCCCCCCACCTACCCAATCCAATGTACGTCAAATGTATATACTCTTTTTTTTCTGGACTCTTTTTGTATCACAAACAGTACTGTATTTGCAAATCTGGTATGTCATAAATGTATAGATGTAGCAGTACTGTCTATCTGTATGTCATGTATGTCATATATGTTACGATGAATTGAAAATGGGGGACCCTGATGTAAACAAGACAAAGTCTTTCTCTGGTCTGCATCCCCTTAACAATTGTATGTATTGAGCTGTACTGTATTGTACCCATTCTGCAATCTGTTAATAAAGTTTTCAATCAATCAATCAATCAATCAATCAATCAATCAATCAATCAATCAATCTTTAAAAAAAAAGAGACCAGATTGGTTAAACAGTCAGGGGTGTAAAAGGTACCCAGACATTTTACTTAAGTGAAAGTATGGGTACGGTCTCAAAATCTTACTCAAGTAAAAGTCAGAGTATCTGGCTAAAAACACACTTGAGTAAAAGTAAAAAAGTTTCTACTAAAAAGTTTAAGAATTTAATTTTTATTCCGGGGCAATGAAATGTTCCGTTTCGTCCTCTTCATCACTCGTACTATCGTTTGTGGCCATCTTCTGTAGCTTGTCACTCTGACTGTCTATTCTTCTGATAGCAGGTGTTTAATCAAAGATCCCCGCTTTCTAGTCTTGCACAAGGACCAATCAGCATGGGTATAGGCGGGTTCATTTTCCAGTGATGGGGATTTGATTGGCTGTTTTTAAATAAAGTGCGGCCGCAGGATTAATAACGTTAATGTTAGTTCAGCCAGAGAAAAAAATATACTAATTAAATTTTTTGGACCTGCGAGATTTGTACTTTGTAGGTCTGCATTTAAAATGTAAGGAGTAAAAAAATCCTTTTATTTTTATTTTATGTAATTGAGTAAAAGTACACGTATACAAACCTAATAATACTCGAGTCAAGTACAAATCCCCAAAAACAATACTTAAGTATTGTAACAATGTACAATTACTCAACTACTTTACACCCCTGACACTGAGTATATGGCATATTGGAATATCATTATATAATTAATTTGTGATATTGAAATCCAAAGCAGGACACATCACTACATGTCCTGAGGACAGGCTGTTACGGTAACATATACATGTGCTGATCACAGGACATCCAGACATGACTGATATTTCATACACTATTACTATATGGGGTATAATAAAATGATCTATTCCTGTATCTTCAGCATATTCTACTTTCCAACAGTGGCTCAGGAGGTAGAGCAGTCGTCTGGTAATCCGGAGGTTCCCGGTTCGATTCCCGCTTCTCCCCGGGCAGCGTGTCGAAGTGGCCTTGAGCAAGACACTTAACCCCTAACTACTCCCGATGAGCAGGTCGGCACCTTCCATCGGTGTGTGAATGTGAGTGAACGGATGAATGTGAGGCATAAATTGTAAAGCGCTTTGGATAAAAGCTGTTATATAAATATACCATTTACCATTTTTTACTTGTTGTACCAACACTAGCACAGTAAGGCACAGTATGGGTCGGCATGGCACCTGATCAACAGAGAAACTGTAGAATTGGTAAAGAAAATAATTTTTTTTTGCATTTACAGCATTTATCTAAAGCACTTTACAAATTTTGTTCCTCACATTCACACACCAACGGTGCAAAGTGCCGACCTGCTCATCGGGAGCAGTTTAAAGGAGTTAAGTGTCTTTCTCAGGGACACACTGCCACGGGAATCGAACCGGGAACCTACCAGACGACCGCTCTACCTCCTGTCCGATTTGTATTTCAGTAAAAATAAAGTCACTGGAAGTTCCAGCAACACTTGATGTGGTGTTCATTAGGCTTCAAACCAGGGTTCCCACAGACATTGCTAAATGAAATTCAAGGACTTTCCAGTACTTTTCCAAGCACTATTTTTCATCTTAAAAGGGCATTTAAAAAGATTCACTTTTAAATGCTGTTTTTTAATTGAAAGAAAATCAGATCCAATATTTATGGATTAAAACCAATTTCCGACAATTAGTTACACTTTAGATTAAAAAAATTATATTTCTTGATTCAGAAATGTATCATGGATGAACAAAACTTTCAATGTGAATGGTTGATTTGAATTCCAAGGACTTTTTAAGCACCTTGTAAAAAAATTGGCAGTTTAACCTGTAGCCCTATTTCGCCTAAAGGTACATGCCTAAGTAAATGGAAGATTGCTCCACTTCTACAAGGTCAATTTGCATGTTCTTGGTATCTAGGAACATCTAGGGACCTGGGGGTATGTATTTCCAGTGTCAGAAATAGTGTCTGTTACTAGGCTTGAGTAAATTGTAATGAAGAAAAGGAGAATATAAATTATGATTTATTTTTGCATCTGTGCCGGTGAATAACACCATGTTACAATTATGCCGTAACCGAGGTCGCTCACTGAGCTCATTCAATATATAGATAGACTTAAAGCCCTATTTGTTGCCTGTCGATTGCCCTTTCAGGTGACAAAATCCATTCAGCAGTTTTCTCGAGTTACATGCCGATATGAGGCGTGCCCCAAAGTACGCAAAAAGTACACATTACCACCCCGACTCCCGGGGCTCTAGCTCCGTCAATCATTTGGCGATCTCGAAACTCTTTGCACAGGGTTGTAGCCAATGAGTGTGGCTTTCCAATGATACCCCATGATATGATAATTGGGGATCTAATACGGTCTCTATTGATCGATTTATGATAAAGAAAAGCAGGCTTAACAGGTTAAGGAATTCCAGGCATTGACTTCTTTTTTTGTAAAAAATAAAAATCAAGCACTTTAAGGACCTTGTGCGACCTTGTCATAATGCATCATGAGTGCCCTATGTCGTAAACATACTAGTGCGTTGTAATGATTATGATCCGAACATGACATGATTCACACAATATTTACAAAAATGATCCTTTCTAGTGCAACTTTATATTTAGTAGCTATATATCACATAGTCCTTTTATCTGTAGATACTATATCAATATCTGTACATATCCTTCTCTTACTAGTTATACTGCTGGCCAGTATGACTTACTAGTTACTACCATACTGTCTTTACCAGGGACGTGCACAGGACTTTAGAGGGGCAGGTGTTCAAAGGCTGAAATGGGTACTATACCTGTGTGTGTCTTAATCTTAACCGAGCGCGCGAAGCGTGCAAGCCCGATTTTTAAGGGCCCTTTTCGGGCGGGGGGGCCCATATTTTATGCTTTTTGGGGAATTTTGGTGATCAAATATTGAATATTGAACTATAATAATAAGTGCAGTAGCTCACTTATCCTTGAAAGACACTTTTATCACAGACTTAAAAGGCCCATACATCTCCATAAATGTTCAGGGGGGAGGGAATAAGTGCTTACCCTACAGACCCCAAGAAGTGCTGTATATTCTGTATTGTTTAATATAAATGCATTTTTTATTCCAATCCCGATTTGTATTTGAGATTCCCAAGTCCCATCGGACTTGACTTCTTCGTGTCCCTCAGTGAGTGTAATACCAGCATTCAACTGTATGCACCACAGCGGTTTCTATCATCATCATCATCATCACCCACGCTATGCATAAAATATAGAGAGGCTGTGCAAACTGCAATGGAATATGGGGCATCTCTCTCTCTTTACCTAATATTTTGATTCTATCCTGACATTTTTCAGTTGGAAGGGCAGTCTATATGCGTAACGGTAAAAAAAAATATATATATATATATTTTACATATTTTTTTTAAAGGGGCACTTTTGTATGAGGCTCAAAAGGGCAGGTGCTCAAGCACCCCTTGGGCTCTATGTGTGCACATGCCTGGTATTTACACCTGTATCAATGTACATATTATACTGCAACCCTGTACATACATATGATTAGCGCTACACTCAGTAGTACTCATTTGTATATTTTGTACCCAGTTTAAATCACCTCTGTACATTATATATTGCTGTTGCACTTTACTCTTACAGCACTCTGGTTGGATGACAGACTTATTTTCTTTGTACTGTACTTGTGCTGCATGATGACAATATATTTTAATCTAATCTAATTAAGCTGGATAAGATGGTCAGGAAGGCCAGCAGCGTGGTTGGGGTGGAGCTGGACTCTCTAGCGAGGGTGGCGGAGAGGAGGAGCCTTGCTAAGCTCCAGGCCATCAGGGAAAACCCCACCCACCCACTATACACAGACTTGGCTGACAGGAGGAGCATGTTCAGTGCTAGGCTCACACTACCCAAATGCAGCACTGAACGGCACAGGAAGTCCTTCATTCCAACAGCCATCAGACTATATAATGCATCACTGTGCCTCACTGCATCACTGAGCACAGAGCGGCAGCTCAATAGTGGCAGGAGGCCGCGACTAGCGGCCTCCAGGCTCCACAACAGAGGGCAGCGACGGCTGCCAGACATTGATCTAGGACTTATAGGAACCCAAGGAGGACAATACACTACCTGAAGCATACTGCACCTTGTGACACTGTGAATACTGGAATATATATTTCATTTAGTTAGATTTAAAATGATATTGACCAAATTGTTTACACTGCTTCCCCCATGCTCAGTATATTTTTACTGTATTTATTTCTGTATATTTTATTTCATTTTATTCTATTTTACTCTACTCTTATCCTAGGCAACTTGATTTGATTTGTGTTATTATTCTAATTTGTGACCTGTCCTGTCTAAATGTTTAAATGTTGAGCGATTTGCGAAATTTCCCACGGGATAATAAAAGTATTTCTATTCTATCTATTACAAGCCTTACGTGATTGTTATGTCATAATAGTGCAATGCATATACACTGAAAGTACACGTTAATAATCATAATGGTAACATAAGTGTGTAATGACCTGGCTCAGCCTTTCATACAACATTCAACCTCTTTATTGCCCTCAACAAACAACCAGTTTTGACACCTCTGACATATAGTATCTATAGCATATATATTGTAATACATTGTCATTTAAAAATCTAAAATGTGAGATAAATATTCGGAATTCCCAAACAACTCCCAAAATTCGATTCAAGGCTACACATTGAATAATAATAATAATAATAAAGGAGCTTTGCGAGCCGGATGAGACGTTGTGAGTTGATCACCACCGTGATGATGATGATGAACTCCAGAGATCTCCTCCAGCTGGCGAGGCTTATGATTTAAAAAAAAGGAGGTTGGCCGCATAGTCTTCTGTTCAGCGAACCACAGGGTTTCACACGCCGTGCGGCGACCTCCGTTTCCCCAGAGAAGTTCTTCTAGCACCGAGATTCTGAGGCATAATGACCAGACAACTGACATCCGTTAAATAATTTGCAAAACTATGTGAACGACTTGCGGTTTAAGAGCATGACCATTTTCCTCCCAGAGAAAATGGAGGAAGTGTGATCTCTCTCGAGTCAGACGCACTCTTCCGTTCTATGGAGAAAGTGAAGCAGGTCCCCGATGTAACGCGTGACGCCGAGTCCGCTAGCTACATATCGCAGCCGGTAAAACCGATGATGACCGAGGTGAACTTAAGTGCTTAGGTGCCCCGGGGCGACAGACAGTGTATTATATCATTTCATTTTTCTATATAGTACACAGACACGACATCAGGGCCAAACACCTAAAGTTGTTGGAAATGGTCCAATTTTGTCAAAAAAGTTTCAACAGAAAGTCCGTAGACCTGCTTTCTGGACACTGACAAATGAGACTTTTGGTTGGAAATTATTATGCTTTGAACGATTGAATCGAGATGCCAGCATCCAGAGAGCAGACGTGCCTTTGACATTGATATGGAGTAGAGTAGCTTAGCTTGGCGTAGTGTGGCGTAGCATAGCATGGCCTTGCATAGCCTAACATAGCATATCCTAGCAGCTAGCATAGCCTAGCATAGCATATCCTAGCAGCTAGCATAGTCTAGCAGCTAGCATAGCATATCCTAGCAGCTAGCATAGTCTAGCAGCTAGCATAGCCTAGCAGCTAGCATAGCATAGCATAGCATAGCATAGCGTCACGTAATACAGACGGGGACCAGCAACAGGGGGCCAGATTCATTCTGGCCCGGGATGCAAAAGAGTACAGTCATCCCTGGATATGCATTACGCTCTTGGGAAGGCCATGAATTTCTGGTATTATGTCAATAGAACAGGTAGAAAAATTCTCTCATGTGCACCACATTTTTATCTGCATCATTCCCTGCATCCCAATCCCCCCCCGCCCCCCCCCCCATCCGTATGCCTCTGTTCACAATCCTACAGCACATTAGAACACTTTTCCGATGCTTTTCTCTCCCCGTACTGAATAAGTTATTAACCGAAGAATTATTATTAGAAGTCTCTGGCGAGGAGCGCTCGGCTCCGAGGGCGAGGAGCGCCTTCTGCACACGGGGATGCAGGCGGGAGAGAAGCGCCATTTTAAGACGCCGTCGATTAAAAATCAATCAACCTCTCGCGATTAGTCGACAACTTCTATGACTATTAGGTCGACTAAGAAAACGTCTTGGGTTCGAGGACAGTCCCCGCGGCTCAGACCACACGTATATACGCCTTCAGTCCACGTGCAGAGTGGGTAGCTCGTCATCAGGGTCTGCAGGTGAGTGAGCGTACACGTTGAGACGGAGAGAGAGGGAGGGAGGGAGGGAGGGAGGGAGGGGCTTAAAGCTGGAACGCATGAACTGCAATTCTTCCATCTCAGTGACCACATCTTAAGACTTTATAGTCTGTAGCCCCGCCCCCCCGGCCAATCATCCGGTGGGGATCCAAACACAAAGCTCACATCCAGTCAGAGTCAGAGTTCAGCTCCAGCCAACCCGCCCTCCTCTTTGGGTCACATCCCGACGTCCTCTCTCTTGTTTCACAGAGTCTCTCTCCTCGTGGTCGGTCTCTCCAGAGAGGCCCCCGGTCTATAGGATGAGCCTCTGTCCCAGGATCTTGCGGTTGATCTCAGCCAAGGCCACGGAGAAGACGAAGGCCTTCTCGTCCGACAGGTTGGCGTAGATGTCCACCTCCTTCTCCTGCTTCTCTGTAAAACATATTATAGACGATGAGACGGAATCAGAAACACAAACGATCACGTGTGGAGCGTGGACGACGAGGTGATTCTGGAGATGCGTTAGCTGGTGTGCGTGTGTGAGAGCCTGGAGCTCAGTGTGTGAGCCTGGAGCTCAGTGTGTGAGCCTGGAGCTCAGTGTGTGAGTGTGGAGCTCAGTGTGTGAGTCTGGAGCTCAGTGTGTGAGTGTGGAGCTCAGTGTGTGAGTCTGGAGCTCAGTGTGTGAGTGTGGAGCTCAGTGTGTGAGTGTGGAGCTCAGTGTGTGAGAGTGGAGCTCAGTGTGTGAGTGTGGAGCTCAGTGTGTGAGTGTGGAGCTCAGTGTGTGAGTGTGGAGCTCAGTGTGTGAGCCTGGAGCTCAGTGTGTGAGTGTGGAGCTCAGTGTGTGAGTGTGGAGCTCAGTGTGTGAGTCTGGAGCTCAGTGTGTGAGAGCCTGGAGCTCAGTGTGTGAGTGTGGAGCTCAGTGTGAGAGCCTGGAGCTCAGTGTGTGAGTCTGGAGCTCAGTGCGTGAGAGCCTGGAGCTCAGTGTGTGAGTGTGGAGCTCAGTGTGTGAGTGTGGAGCTCAGTGTGTGAGCGTGGAGCTCAGTGTGTGAGTGTGGAGCTCAGTGTGTGAGTGTGGAGCTCAGTGTGAGAGTGTGGAGCTCAGTGTGTGAGCCTGGAGCTCAGTGTGTGAGTGTGGAGCTCAGTGTGTGAGCCTGGAGCTCAGTGTGTGAGCCTGGAGCTCAGTGTGTGAGCCTGGAGCTCAGTGTGTGAGCCTGGAGCTCAGTGTGTGAGCCTGGAGCTCAGTGTGTGAGCCTGGAGCTCAGTGTGTGAGCCTGGAGCTCAGTGTGTGAGTGTGGAGCTCAGTGAGTGAGTGTGGAGCTCAGTGTGTGAGCCTGGAGCTCAGTGTGTGAGCCTGGAGCTCAGTGTGTGAGCCTGGAGCTCAGTGTGTGAGTGTGGAGCTCAGTGTGTGAGTGTGGAGCTCAGTGTGGAGCTCAGTGTGTGAGTGTGGAGCTCAGTGTGGAGCTCAGTGTGTGAGTGTGGAGCTCAGTGTGAGAGCCTGGAGCTCAGTGTGTGGAGCTCAGTGTGTGAGTGTGGAGCTCAGTGTGAGAGCCTGGAGCTCAGTGTGTGGAGCTCAGTGTGGAGCTCAGTGTGTGAGTGTGGAGCTCAGTGTGAGTGTGGAGCTCAGTGTGGAGCTCAGTGAGTGAGTGTGGAGCTCAGTGTGTGAGTGTGGAGCTCAGTGTGTGAGCCTGGAGCTCAGTGTGTGAGTGTGGAGCTCAGTGTGTGAGTCTGGAGCTCAGTGTGTGAGTCTGGAGCTCAGTGTGTGAGCCTGGAGCTCAGTGTGTGAGCGTGGAGCTCAGTGTGTGAGTGTGGAGCTCAGTGTGTGAGTGTGGAGCTCAGTGTGTGAGTGTGGAGCTCAGTGTGTGAGTGTGGAGCTCAGTGTGTGAGTGTGGAGCTCAGTGTGTGAGTGTGGAGCTCAGTGTGTGAGTCTGGAGCTCAGTGTGTGAGTCTGGAGCTCAGTGAAGGGAGAAGACTTCAACAACCATGTCCTTCTGTGAGGATAAGAACATTCACAACAATGTCTGTTCTCACAGATGAGCTGATTATGCGTGGAGAGAGCAAGCACATCATTACTTATTCATAGAGAGAGAGGAGAGAGAGAGAGAGAGAGAGAGAGAGAGAGAGAGAGAGAGAGAGAGAGAGTTAGTGTTAGAGAGAGAGAGAGAGTTAGTTAGAGAGAGCGAGTGAGAGAGTTAGTGTTAGAGAGAGAGAGAGAGAGAGTTAGTTAGAGAGAGAGAGAGAGAGTTAGTTAGAGAGAGAAAGTGAGATAGTTAGTGTTAGAGAGAGAGTTAGTTAGAGAGAGAGAGTGAGATAGTTAGTGTCAGAGAGAGAGAGAGAGAGAGAGATTGTTAGATAGAGAGACAGAGAGATAGTGTAGGAGACAGAGAGATAGAGAGAGTATTAGAGAGAGACGCAGAGAGAGAGATGGACAGAGAGAGAGAAACAGAGTGTGTTAGAGAGAGAGAAAGAGAAATAGAGTGTTTGAGAGAGAGGGTGTGTTAGTGTTAAGAGACAGAGACACAGAGAGAGAGAGAGAGAGAGAGAGAGAGAGAGAGAGAGAGAGAGAGAGAGAGAGAGAGAGAGAGAGAGAGACAGATAGATAGAGAGAGACAGAGTTATATTCCATTACCAGTGCCAGAAACCATTTGCTGGTTAAATATTCAGTACAGTGAAAAGCGTTTTTTTTCAATCTTGTTGAATTTTTAACAGAAGGTATGTTGATGTAAAATTAATTACTTCAACTTCAAATTACTTTATTTTCCTTTCGGAACTTAATTTGTGCAGTGGTTGAAAAACAAAGATACAGTCACAATACATAGACACTCACCACTATATATAAAAAAAAAATTTAAAACTACAATAAAAAGACCACTATATAAAAAAACACCAACTACATTAAAACTACAGTACTTAAAGCATGATATATTAAAAACCATGTGGAGCAGATCTATATGTATACAAATAATAAATAATAGTAGTACAGGTACATAGTATATGTCCATCAGGTGGAAGGGGGAGTCTATTTTAAGTAGTCCAAAGTCCTTGGGGGGGGGGGCAGTCCGGCCTCCACCAGACCTAGGTGTTCAGCAGTCTGATGGAGGTTGGCACGAAGCTACCTTTAAGCCCCTTCTGTTCAATGATGAAGCTCTGTATCGACGGCCTGAGGGCATTAGTTTGTAATGGGTGTGAAGGGTGTGTGTTATCTTCAACTATTTGGGAGGCCTTTTACCCAAAATTATATAACTGTTGTCGTTGTTGTTGTAAATGATGACTAAGGCGCTTTGATCTCCAAGCCCCCCCCCCCCCCCCCCACCCTCATTACCAGTTCACTGTCGGTGACAACACTGTTCTGTCATCACCGAGAGACGTGTGACCAAAGATATAAGATATGAGGATTGGTCATCATCAGTGGGAAATCAAAGGGCAGCTTAGGCCCAATCACTGATCCCTACGTAAACAAGTGAGTAGCCACACCACACCACCGAACCAGGAATAGGAGATACTGATTGACTCAGCGGGGGACACAAGTAGTGACGCAACAGGAGAACGGGAGCTTTTAATTGTATATCCTTAACACATTGACTGCCACGCTGTTTTCCCATCTTTGTACTTAGGCTGGGGTTACACCTTTCGTATCATCTTCGTATTGTTTTCTTATGCGTATCGCCGCGACGTCGTGCGCCTGAGTCACACTTTCGTTTTTTTTCCCGTTTTTGTCAGCCGAGCACACTGATGTAGTACACTGCCAAAGCAGTAGGTGGCAGTAGGTGGCAAACATGAAGGCAATTTCAACCAATCAGAACGAATGTGCCAATACACTTCCTGGTGGAAGCTCCAGCAAAGAAAATGTCAATAAGGCAGGCGCCTATGCCGCGCCACCATCTTGCTTTTTTTACTCAATGCAGCAATTCTTTTTTCAGCAAAGCCTAATAAAAGTGCAATAAACAAAACGGATACATTCACTGTGTGTTCTGCCTGTCATTTGTTGATGAAACAAAACTAACATCAACACAAGTGACCACCAAGAGCGGATAGTTTAGTCTAAAAAACGATCGGTAGCATTGTTAGCTGCATGCTAACGTCAATGGAGTATGCCATTATAACAATATAGCATTGTGGCTAGAAGCTAACGTTAGCTCACGCTACTTAGCCAGCACTAAAACTGATGATATCGCGAGCTATCAGTAGTTAGATAACATTAGAGACAACGCTGTGTGTATTAAACAAAGGTGAATAGATGACTGGGCCATTTTGTTTAATGCTTGTTAAGTTGAAAGAGGAACTCTGAGCTAACAGGGTCTGAATCCTGATAGCTCACGTTAGCCAGCTGCTCATGCAATCGGTAATGCTAGCAGAATGAATGGATGTAAACTTTATTTAACATATTGCATATGGGTACAATACAATACGGCTCAATACAAACAATTGTTAAGGGAATGCAGACTGTTGTAGCTTGGACTGGGGTCCTTATAACAATAACTTGACAACACATGGTAGCTGAAGCTATTTGGGACACGGAGCTCTGTCCCAAACACACACACTGTTGTCACCGGAAGGGCACGCAGATGGTATCTACTGCGCATGGGCGTTTTCGCAACAACTGCTCCGTGCTGACTACACACTGTTGTCGACTAGTTTTTTTTGCGTATCTCCAAACGCTAACACAATTTTGCGTTTCAGCCGTATCCACAAAAAAACGCCAAAAAACGCATTTCTGTGTAGATAGGACATGAAACGTCGTCAAAAACGTATAAAAAAACGCCAGGAATACACTAGTCTAACCATAGCCTTAGTGTGCCAGCGCTGTAAAGTATAGGGATTTTCACTGTGCGTTGCGGTGTTTGCAGGGCTATATCTATATTCTATATTATAGCTATGGAGAGAATACTATGGCTCATTTGACATTAACAATCCTATCGTTCAACATACGTTCGCATTTTATACCGTGGTGAATATTGTATAGTTTCAGAGTGATCCTGGCTAATTCCTGAAAACGGCGCTATGGAGCAATATGTGAATTTTGCTAAAAGCGTTAGCGTTGCTCGCCTGTACACTCTACTATTTCAATTCAAAGGTATATAATAGGTATTATGTTTCATCATAATACGAGTGGGGTCGTTTTTTGATGCTTTGATCGCCAGTAACGGCATTCGTTTTGAATACTACATACGCTGATCGGCCGGATCGATATGAAATCATTGTAGGATCAAGGTGGAATTGATGTCATATAGTCCTTACCTTTACTAGGAGGTATCCCAAAAAGAATATTGTCTGATCGCGATTTCCAGTATTGATGTCGATCGGGTCCCTGACACAAAGTGGCACGGGATATGCCTCAAGTGTGCTGAACGCGTTTCGAAGTGCTCGCATGAAGCGATTCACTTGGCTTGGTCTAAATTCTGCGCCCAGACCATATACGATGTAACACAGAGTGTGAAATAAGGTTTCAAAGGGTGGGCCATACTGCCACCTAGCAGCAGTGTTAATTTTGTCAACGAAAATGGTGACGAAAGATCTTCGCCAACGAAGTTTTTTTTCATGACGACAACGAGACGTGACGTCACGTTATTGAAGACCACGTGACGAAGACTAAAACTAAAATGAAAATAGCTGCCAAAATTAACACTGCCTAGCAGGATGCGGCCGGTATTGCGCTTTTGGGATTTCAGAATGATTTCCTATGGTAACACCGAGGTCTGTTGAACCTGTAATGAATTAAAAAAATCGAATAAAAGAAAAAAACTACCAAAACCCGAGAAATCTCGGGTCTGGCACTCAACGCATGGCGGGTTAACCCGAGAAATCTCAGGTCTGGCAGTCAATGTGTTAACTGCTTCTGCGCCAATAACGAGTTTACTAGTTTTTATGAACGTTATTTCCTTTATTCACTATTGCCATTCATAATTCATCCAGCAAGGCTCTGGGATACTCTGGACTCTGTCTGATATTGCAACGGCTCAATACCGCCGCCTGGTGGATTTTGGGCGATGTTGTACCCACTCTAAACCGGATGGGGCGCTCTGTGCATCGGTGAATATGTTCCGGGCAGAGCTCTCTTGTTATGTGGATCCAGACAAACACCTCGAGTGCATTGGATCGCTTTCGAGACGCAAGAATCAATATGCTTTCGGCGTTTATTGTGTCGTACAAACGGAAAACGGATCTAGCAGATGGAAATCAAATAATTGGAATATTTTTTCTCCAGACTAATCGGCCACAGGTAAGAGGAATCTAACGTTAATTCCAGCTTGATTGTCCATTTATTTCATTGCAATCCATCTGATCAATGTATGTCGTACTAAAGAAAGCCGTTACTGACAATCAAGGAATCATAAACGACCCCCCCCCCCCCTTTCCTTCACGCATGATGGAGCATAATGTATACCGATCATATGCATTTGAATTTTTTAATATAGCGTGTATAGGGATTAGGGACGAAACGCCAATCGATTATGTATAATATGCATCGGGGCCTATAACTCTCATTCTAGGAATGACTGCAGAACACTCTAAAAACACTTATATTCACGACAGTATTAACACGACAATATATGAATGGAAAAATATAACGTTCCCACATCCGGAACGATAAGATACCCGATGTTGAATGGGCCATAGTTATGTCGATATAGCTATAATATTTAAAAAGTTATAGCCCTGCAAAGAAGGTGACGACTCCATAGGCTTACAGCACTGGCAGACGGTAAAGATGGTCAAACTGCGTGGCAGACATTGTGTTAAGGTGAGACAGTACCCCTAATAGGCTAAACAAATATTTTAATAGATATCACTATGAAACATTCCCAGTTTGTTATGTACATATAAACTAAGAAAAAATATATTGCAAGTTTTCTGAATTGTATGTTTATATTATGCAAATGAGGCACTACCTCATAACATGTGCGCACATTTGCATATATCGCCAAGACACCAATCACAAACATGGATAATGTCAGATTCAAAAACTTGGTTTAATTTTGTTGATACATTCAAAACTAACCTTTTTCCAGAAGGGATTGTAGCTTATCAGCCCATACATCAGGAAATACTGTCTACTGTCGTAAAATTAGATTTCCGCCTAGTTTTGGTATCAAATGTACAAACAATCAACAAACCCTTCTGTAATTAGAAGCAGGATATGGATAGGAAGAAATGTGGAAAGTTTGGTGTGTGTAGGTACTACAGTGTTTTCCAGCTTATACATTTTTACTACAGAAAAACGTGAATACACAATTACAAATCGCTGCTGGCGGGACAAAACCCCATAACTCCAAAAACCCAATTTTTCAGCAGATGAAAAAAACGAACACAGATTTGAGGGCAAATAGAGTTACGAGATTTAGACAGATGATTGGTTTAATGCTTTCCCATTGTGTAGACTTTGTAAAACCACACACACATGGAGGATGATCTACTGAGTTGATAAAAAAAAAAAAAAAAAAAAAAAAGAAATGGAGTTAGGAGGTTTTGTCCCGCCAGCAGCGAAATACAACTAAAGTTCAGCCCTATGTTGGTCTATTTTATTAGCGCTAAAATCGATTTTTCTTTATCGTGTAAGAAACTTCAGAATGTTATCTTTCAAAAGAGACCAGGCTTATGCATGTGCTATAAGTATAAAGATACGCTTAGCAAAAAAAAAGTATGCAGTCCTCAAGTTCAAGTAAAAAGAAAATGGCCGCTTTTCTGGGTGCATGTTATGTGGTTAACACATTTTTAGTAATGAATTCCCAAACAGTTGCATCTGTACCTTTCTCCTCTTCCTGCTTCTTCAGCCCCACCGTCTTGGGCCTGCCCCGCCCTCTCCGGATGGGATCCGATTGGCTGTTGGACCGAGATCTCCTCCTGTTCTCCATGTCATTGGTCGGCGGAGAGTCGATCCTATCTCGCCGAATCCGCTCCGTTCTCCTCCGCTTCGGGTCCAGCTTGTCTAAAGATCACAGGAACACAGACAGGAACACAGTTGGAAATGATGAATCATTTTCATTAAATAAATAGTGTTGTGTGTACTATGATGCACCGTGTTTAGAGTTCCTCACGCCATCAGAATGACTAGATAACACTAGGTTTCAAATGCACTCACAACACACATCCACACGCACACACTCACTTTAAACAAACAAGTCACTGCAGCACCCACTTTAGAACACCTAAACAGTACACACTTTATATTTATTGGCAAAGAATTTGCACTACAACCCATACCTCATTACACAACAAATTTGACCTAAATTGTACCTCATCCCTTTTCTGCATTGTACTGTATAGTTAGTATATAGTTAGTATATTGTAACTCAGTTACTTTTCTACTCTGCATTGTACATTGTATATATTGAACACTTTTGTCTACGTACTTGACTTCTATTTTATACTTACTATACTTTTTATACTTATCTATTTTTATCTAGCACAATCTCTGGAGCAAAACAGAAAGAAGCATTTTATATAAAAGTATTCTGTATTTCTGTATAAAGAAACTTGAACTGCTGGCTAAATAAACCGCAGTTCCATTTCTCCATTTTGAACGGATTGAATTGTGAAGTGAAGTTGAGCAACAACAACCCTGACGACCGATACAATCTAACAAACAGAGCGAGACTCTTGATCGCTCCTGATCTCATCTCGTATCTACACGCCCGGCACAGGCGTCACAGGCGTGTACTGTAAACAGAACCCTCTGACAGGGCTGGGGGAGGGGGAGGAGGGGCGGCCCGGGTGTCAGGCACCATCCACGGCACTCCCGTTCACATCAAACATTCTCCTTTTCAGAAGCTCCTCGCCAAGATAAACTAGGAGTGGTGGTGTGTTTGACTCTTACGCAACACTCAACTCACCCATTCTACATTACAAGTTGTGCAGTCATGACATTTACACTTATAATAATAATAAACTTTATTTGTATCGCACCTTTCATACAGAAACTGCAGCTCAAAGTGCGTCACTCACAACAGAAACAAGATGGGCATAAAATGAGCACATAAAGTGCAGACATATACAGTCACAGTTTTTCACGTTAGGATCCAACATCCCAACATATTTACACTGTACATTTACTGTATATTTTAGAATGTATATATACATACCGAAATTTAGTATATCCCGGACCGTATTTCATTCTTTATTCTCATTGGTGACTTTTGTTTTTGACTACCTACATGTTTACCGTGAGCGATCTCAGGATCAATAAAGTATTTCTATTCTATTCCATCTATTCTATTCATTGCACACAACGTCCACATGCACACTCTCACTTTAAAACAATTTTTAAACACTACACCATATTTGACCTATTACTAAAAGATTTGCACTACATCTCTACCTCATTTTTGCATTTTGTTTGGATTTTGTACTTTCGTTTTGTATATTTGTATATTGTATCTTTTGACTGTATGAAGCACAATCTCAGGAGGCTCATACAGAACCAAGCATTTCACTGTAATGTATACATGTACCTTATATGTGACAAATAAAAACAAAAGTTAAAAACACTTTCTACCGTGATGTTATACTGATACATTATCCAACATTTTGATCAAATGCTTCGTACTAAAAAAAGATCTATAATCAGCCGTTCCAAGGCCCGTCAGTACAGGACCGACTCTGCCTCCCGAGTCGTCTGAACAGACCTCCAATGTGATCAATAACCTGAGAGCAACTGGCATTTCAGCCGCCGCTGTTAACAAAGAGCTGAGGCCCTGCTGTGCTCGTCTGCAAAGAGCACACAATGAATCCTAAACATCCCGTACAGTACAGCAAGCATGCGTCTATATCAGGGATGTGCATGACTGACCAAAATCATTTTCAAATACTCTACTGTTCTTAAGACCCCCCCCCAAATTCAGTTCAAATGTTCAGTTTCAATTCAGTTGGTCTTCTAAATAGAATGGATCATTACAATCAAAGGGTTTTGCACGTTTGCACATAAATAGGCACTTCAGATAATCCTTCAGAACGTTGATCGGCTCAGCTGACCGACAATAAATCTAAATTACACTATTTACCATCGTAGGCTCTAACAACAGCATTACATTGGCCCATCAACCGGTTTTAATAAACAAAGAGAAACAGTAGCATGTGCATCTTTTAGATCAATTAGCCTATGAAAATAGGCTGCCTTTAAATATAAAAATATATTAAATAAGAATGGTTTGATTCACTTAAAAAAATTAATTATTATACAGTTATATATATCTTGATTTCAAGTCTAAACGCGGCGCGGCAGATACATATTATTCGACACTGGAAAAGAGCCAAGAGAGCGAGCCGTCGGCCAAAACGACAAACATGAAACATATCTTTCCACCGAGGAAATCAAACGCTGTAAAAAGGGGGCGAGTGAAGGACTCATAGCTCAAGGAAAAGCTCTTTCCACTTCTCCAGTCGTGTTGTTCATCCATCACAGCTAGGCTTCCAGTCTCCCTGGGGACTGTCGAGCAAAAACCCTCCTTCTCTGACCAACTGCCAGTCAGAAGCTCAATCCCACATTATATAATATATAATATATATATAGAGGCTGACTTCTCATGAACATATATGTTGATAACCTATGTTCAATTGTTAGTTAACCTATGTTCAATTGTTAGTTAAAGGCCCAATCAAAATTTGCCGATAGTCGACTACCCCCCGAATGCAAAATATATATATTATTATAATATATATATTTTTTATCATTCCATTTGGGCTGTGGGGGGTGCTTAATGTCTGAAGGAGTCGACTGAAGGCTTCTTGTCCTCTGCGAAAGCATGCAATTGGTCCACTGATGGATACATATTGATATTTGTCTAGTCTAGTGTGTTCATTAGACGAGTGAAATCCTCTTTCAGTGCCTCTGTGCGCCTTCTCTTTTAGGCAGTTAGCCTCGCTGGTGGTATGTGCACCATTAGCGTTAGGCCTCTTTGCTTTTGGAAAGAATGATAAAAAAATGTATTTGCATTAGACTAAGAGGTTGGCAGCAGGGCCGTAGCCAGGGTTTAGAAATTAGGAAGGTCCATTTATTTTTTTGGCCCAGACCGGCCCACTATAAATCGGTCGGACACCACCCACCAGTACACCATCCTTGCGGTCCCCTTAAATATGCGTACCTACTGTACTATTCCCCCAACCCACTACAAAGCTGGGTAGTAAGTGCCACTGCCATGGACAAGTGGACCAGTGCAAGTGGACCAGTGTACTCACTCGCTCTTGGCTGAATCTTGTTTTGGGTGGTGATGCGCATTCAACATAGTGGACTATACTGAGCGTCCAGATCACAAAAAAAGAAGTTGAAGAGGCTGTGAAGTCACTGGCCACGGACCGATCGGCCGGTGAGGATGAGATCCCTGCTGAACTGATTAAGAACTCTGGTGACAGATGTATCGAGCTCCTTGTGAAACTGGTAAACAACATCTATAACTCATTAAATATTCCAAATGATTTCCTAAAATCAATGTTCATTCCGATCCCAAAGACCGGAAGAGCCACAGAATGCAACAATTACAGGACTATCAGTTTGATATCTCATGCATCAAAAGTACTCCTGAAAATCATCAAGAACAGAATAGAACCCATAATTGAACATCAGCTCTCGGATAGCCAAATGGGTTTTCGCAAAGGAAAAGGAACAAGAGATGCAATCTGCCAACTCAGAATCATTGGTGAAAAATCTATAGACAAACAGAAGAAGCTGTATATTTGCTTCATCGATTTCACGAAGGCCTTCGACAGAGTTGAACATACAACATTGATGAGAACAATGGAAGAATTCAAAATACCAGTTTCTGACTGAAGAATAATTGCCAACTTATACTGGAGGCAGAAGGCTAATGTTAAAATAGGAAAGGAGAAATCAAGAGACTTCCCGGTGGAGAAGGGTGTAAGACAAGGATGCATCTTGTCCCCTGTACTCTTTAATATGTACAGTGAATCACTGATGAAAAAAGGTCTGAGAGGAGGGAAAGGAGTAAAACTTGGCGAAGAGAACACCAATATAAGATACGCGGATGACACTGCTATAGTCTGTAAGTCTGTAACTGTCAAGAAGATCTACAGGACATGATGAATAAGCTGAATGTTTAATGCTAAAACTATGGAATGTCGCTAAACACAAAGAAAACTAAAGTAATGATCATTGAAAAAACACCAGGAACTGTTTGTAAAATACAGGTGGATGGAGAAAAACTTGAACAAGTGAAGGAGTACGTGTACCTTGGAAGCTGGATCAGTGAAGGTGGAAGAGCTAACATGGACATTAAGAGAATAACCGGAATTGCAAAGGGCGCATTCTGGAACCATAAAGAATTATTGAGAAGAAACATACTAAGTTGGAAAACGAAGACCAGGATTTTGGAAAAGTATGTTATGTCAGTCTTTTCATACAGAGCAGAAGCATGGACGCTGAATGAAGAGGCAAAGAGGATGATAGACTCTTTTGAAATGTGGACGCTGAGGAAGATGCTGAAGATAACATGGAAGGATAAGATCAAGAATGAGGAGGTACTGAGAAGAGCGGATAAGCAAGGAGGACAGCTGCTGGAGAGGTTGAAAAAGAGAAAGATGGAGTTGTGCGGGCATGTTCTGAGAGGATCCAGCGGGGAGATGTTCAAGAAGGTGGTGATGGGGAAGGTGGATGGAAAGAGAGGAAGTGGAAGACCAAGAAGAGGCTGGGTAGACGACGTCTGTGATTGGAGGGGAGTGAGAGGCAGAGTCACGGAGTTGGAGAGAAGAAGTGGGGACAGAATGGGTTGGAGAGTGATAGGCAACCTTCGGAACGAAGAAGCCACCTAATGATGATGATTCATTCCCACTTATTAGACACTATTTCTGATGGTAAAATTAGCATAAAAAGCTAAATACAGAATTCTGAAATATTTTAACGGAAAAAACAGAATTTGGGACTAAATTAAATGGAATTTGGAAAATAATAAAACGGATTTCATATGGCTCTACCAGATGGATGCGATCGCGATCAGACAATTGGAATATTCTTTTTGGAATAACCCCGATCAAAGGTAAGGACTATCCGACATCAATTTCAGCTTGATCCAACAATGTTTTCATATCGATCCAGCTGATCAGCGTGTGTGGTGTTCAACACGAATGCCGTTACTGGCCTTCAAAGCATAAAAAAAAACTACCCCCCCCCCCCCCCCTTCATGCATTCATGATGAAACAGAATACCTATTATATACATTTGATTTGGAAATAGTAGCGTGTCCAGGCAAGAAACGGCAACACTTGGTACACATAGCGCCCTATAACTCAGCTTTTCAGGAATTATCCCGGATCACTCCTAAACTATTACTTATATTCACATGATTTTTTTCATGTTCGACGGAAGAAAGTCACTGTCAAATGACCATAGTATTGTCTCCATAGCTATAATATAGAATATAGATATAGCTCTCCAAACATAGTGATGACGCACAGTGAAAATATGCTATGGAAACCTGGCACGTTAGCCACAAGGACCAGGCTAATGGCTGGCGCCCAATGTGTTAAGCTAATGGTAGGCTCTGCAGATGTAAACACCCCCCCCCCCCCACCCTCCTAAATACATAGCGCACCTTAAAGAAAAACCTCACAATGAGGGCGCCTTGCTTTGAAAAGACACGCTACATTTACAAAATAGATTCCACTCAACAACCCGGCAATGAGGGAGGAAAACTCTTTCTGAAGACACCAGGTACACAATCAGAGCGACACGACACAGAACTAAAACAATACTGAGAGACAAAGAAACTAAACAAAACAACATCCCCTGAATGTACACATCGTCCTCTAAAATGTACGTTGTGTATTTACAGTCGTATATAGTAAATGTGTCACAATACAACCGAACGCCTCCTCAAAGCCAGAAAACTGTTTAACATTCCTCCTCTCATAACTCTCATCCCAAATGTGCATCTGTTGCTTTGCTTCCATGCTGCTTCCATTTAAAGAGTGCCCTTTAAAAGCTTGGCACGGCCCACAGTTGGTTCAGCGATGGTGGCGGTTATTATACTCACTTGTGGTTCTAGATTGTTTTACGTTCTAGAAAGTCTACTATGACATCACCCCAAACGTTCCGGAGTGTCTTATGTTCTAGAAAGATCTATTATGACATTACCACAAACGTTCTAGAAGGGGCTATGTTCTAGAATGCCCTATTATGATGACAAATACGAAGGTTCAATGACTCTCTCTAAATCCCATCAATATTAAACATTCATATAATACAATAACCTAAACACATATAGCTTTGGCTCTTTAAGGATGAGTGGGTTGAGTGCAGAGAGAGGCTTGTGAACACATGTGTGATGAAACAGGCCTGGTCTAGTGGGAGAACTAACACAGACAGACGAGGGGGGGCAGGGGGTACAGTCAACAACACTGATACTTTCTATTTGGAATCAGATCAGCATCTAAAGGGATCAGATCATTTACATTTAGCTGACGCTTTTATCCAAAGCGACTTACAAGTTCTGTACGACAAGTCATGTTCAAGTTTCTTTATTAGTCGTCATACAGAAAGAAGTACAGAATACTTTTATACAAAATGCTTCTTTCTGTTACGCTCCAGAGACTGTGCTAGACAAAAGGATAAGTATAAAATAAAATAAGTATAGCAAGTATAAAATAGAAGTCACGTACGTAGACACAAGTGTTCAGTATGTACATAATGTACAATGTTCAATGCAGAGTAGAAGTAACTGAGTTACCATACAATATACTATACAATATACTAATATACAATATACTATATAGTGCAAAGCAGAAATGGGATGAGGTACAATTTAGGTACAATTTACAGTAAGGTGTACTGAGGTATGGGTTGTAGTGCAAATTCTTTGCCAATAAATATAAAGTGTGTTTAGGTGTTCTAAAGTGTGTAGAGTGGGTGCTGCAGTGAGTTGTTTGTTTAAAGTGAGTGTGTGCGTGTGGATGTGTGTGCTGTGAGTGCATTTGATGGTTGTTGCGTAGTGTTAATGTTCGTTGAGCAACCTGATGGCCTGGGGATAAAAGCTTCTTCTGAGTCTTTCTGTGCTTGCCATGAGACTCCGGTATCGCTTGCCTGACGGCAGCAGTTCAAAGAGGCCGTTGTTTGGGTGGCTGGAGTCTTTGATAATTCTCTTAGCCTTACCAAAGTCAACAGGAAGGGCACAACTCTATCAGCTGAGTAACAATGTTCATCAAGGTGTTGAGTGCTACAGTGTAGGTTAGTTTATTAGGACAAGTGCATGACAGTAAGGTTAGTTAGGTTTAGATTATTATATATTTTTTTTTTAGATAAAGGTTGAAGAAGTGAGTCTTTAGTCGACGGCGAAAGATTCCTTTAGATCAGCATCTAAAGGAATCAGATCAGATCTAAAGGAATCAAACATCAAACGAGGCCCCGAAGGAACTTATGATTATGAATCAAACACATTTCCATCTACATTTTCATGATTTATGTAACTTATCTTGCATGGTTACATGTGTAAATCGGTTCAGGGCAACACAAGAAAGATTAATAAAAAATTTAATTAAATTAAAAAGATAATATCAAGGAATAAAATAAAAACTAAAATCTCTGTATGGTGTTTAAGTCACACAACAAAAAGCCTAAAGCTTCTGTAATAATCTATGGGCAATTTGTAAATAAATAATCTGCCTGGTGGGGTGACCAGTATGGACCTAACTGTCTCATAATCTCTGTCCCGTCTCCCTGTCTCCCTGTGAGTGGCTGTCCTCGTGGTGATGACCGGAGTAGCGGACGTCCCGTGATGATGACCGGGAGGATGTGACCCTCTGCGCCGCCCCCATGCCTCAAATAGATCCGCCATCAGCTCTATTTTTTATATTTCAAAATGTTCAGTTGCTATTGCATGCACTTATCTGTGTTTCACTACACACATGAATGCATGCTTAGCTTACCAACTGTTCACCTGTTTTATTGCAACACTACTATCACCGACATCTAAGAAGGGAGATCCCCCCCTTGAATGGCCCTTCTAAGGTTTCTCTCCTCCACATTGCCTGTGGTGCATTTTTTCCTATTGCTAGGTTTTAGTGAGGTTTTCCTTACCTTCGCATGGGGTATGTCTGGGAGTGTTGCATTTATTTATTTAAAAATTTTTGGACTTTAACACATTCCCTGCCATGACTTATATCCAGTGTTGGGACTAACGTGTTACAAAGTAACGTGTTACAGTAACGCCGTTACTTTTGGCGGTAACTAGTAGTCTAACGCATTACTTTTGAAATTCAGTAACGCCGATCATCCACCAGGCGGCGGTATTGAGGCGTTGCAATATTGTGCAGAGTCCCACTGTATCACCAGAGGCTGTGTGGGTGAATTATGAATGCCATGGCGAAAAAATTTACTATAATCTCAATATCACTGTACAGCGTGGTTTGGCAGACAACGCATGGCGGGCAATAACGCTGTACAACGTGAACGGCGGTGGATGTGTTAAGGTGTTTTTGTTTTGTTCTTGACTTATTGTGATGTTTCTTCTTGACTCGTTTAAAGAAGACGTGTCCGGCCCATGGGGACATTAACGTGTGTTGTCGGGCCTTACAAATACATTCGATTTGAAATTCGATTTGAGGATGTTTGTGGTAAAAAAAAAAAATCAAATATAATAAATCATCATGTAATAAACAAATACATCTACGGGCACAATACCACAGAAGATAATCCCTCTCCTACCGTACACCGTCTCTTTATTTATTCCGTTCCCATTAATAACACGGACGTGGTCTACAGACGCACCATAGAAGAAGAATGTACAGGAGAAGAAACCATCTACAGTTGTCCCGCGTTTCCTGGATACGGCTTTCAAATAGCAAACATACGACGTGAGACTCAAAACTACTTTTTATAATTAGAAGTAGCCTAATTTCAACAATGCTGCAGAGAGAGAAGAGAGAGAGAGAGAGAGAGAGAGAGAGAGAGAGAGAGAGAGAGAGAGAGAGAGAGAGAGAGAGAGAGAGAGAGAGAGAACAGTATCCTTTCAGCCAGCAGCTCTGGCCTCCCCTCCCCCACCTAGCTACAGCAGAGTAGGCTATACTCACTCAAGCAAACAGCCATTTAAACCAGCCGGCAGGCAGCACTGTGAAACTCCTGCTATTCAAAAAAACCACAACTCACCAACTCACCCTAAAGCAGTAGGATCGCCCCGGAATGAACATGTTTTTAAGGAGTGTGTGTGAGACCGGCAGCTATGACAAGCCGATATATGAGATTTAGTGGTGTAATACAGTATTTGCTTTGTGCAATACTTTTTGTTTGATCATGTGTAGACAGACTATCCATTACATTAATGTGACAAAAGCAAGATTGTTATTTTTTGTTGTGCAATGTTTCATGCATTGGGTTAAATCTATACTTTTTAAGAGACAAATGTCAGGCCTGTCTGTGTGATTTTTTACCTGCCATTCCTGGTGAACTCCTCTCATTCAGTTTGGCATTGAGAAGTTTTCTACTTATAAACACAAAGCCACAAGGGCAAGACTTGCAAGCCACTGGAATCTGGGGGAGGAAAAAAAAAAACCAACAAACAAGGGGACATTGTTAGTACCACGTCTTCCATGTATGTAGGACATATCACATCCAACAGCATATAGACTAAGACTAATAGAGTGCTGTTACATGAACTAGTTTTCCATTGTAATATTTGAATGGGCGTGGTACCGTAGGAAATCTCTTAATGTGAAACGTTTGGTAGACTACTGTAACTGGGGGAAAAAACAGTCTTTTGATATTCACGGTGGGGAAAAAAAGTCCTTGGAGAAACTCTACATCAAGCTATTTAGCTATCTACTGGACACAGAGCCCAGGGACCCACAGAACAGGCTATACATGAAACGTAGAATCACATCGACATTCTCCTATTTTATGATCATACGACAATTAAAGTCAACACTCTAAATAAAATATGGAATCAGGACATTATGCGTATAGATGCACATGTGAAAGCCCAGCAGACAGCCCCCCCCCACACCTCCGAGATGTCTTGTAAGCTGATTATTATTTTAACTTTCGACAATAGCCCTTTATTATGAAATAGCGTTAGACAACACACATGATCAGACTGACCACAGGAGGACAGACTACGATCACAGACTGTTGTTGATACCATAACAAGCTAACCAAACGAAGAGACGTTAAATACATTATTGTATCAACAACGGTCTATAATCGTAGTTGTCCTCACTAACATCATAATCGATACCGACATTTATGTCGCGATATTACCCATATGGGGCTAATTTAATAAATAACAACCACACAGTGAATTCCATTTCCTCGTTGAACGCAGAGCGCATGATATTTAATAACGCTGCCGTCGCGCTTTTGTAAAAACATAATAATGAAACACAAGTCAATAATAATCAATGCAATACTACTAATAATAATAATATCCGTGTTATTATGTCCTCACCTGTTGGTCGCACTCGGGGCATGATTTAGTAGCCATTTTCACTTTCTTTGTTTTATTTGTCACCGACATAGTCTCTATTATATCCTGCTCCCGACGAGGCTTGGCTAGTAAATATGAATAATATGTCCTGCGGTAAACTTCTTTCTGCAATAATACATGAGGAAGGCAGCTGACCGAGCTCTCTGTCGCGCACACACACACACACGCACACACGCACAGTTACACACGCACACACAAGTAACAACGATACCACTAATCGCACTAAAACACTGGCCATGCGCACTGAGGTCAATACTTGAGGCACCCCCCCCCCCCCCCCACCCAGCCTTATGTGCAGGAACAGCCTAGGCTCCTAGCCTCCTAGCCTACTAGCTAGCCTCCTAGCTCCTAGCCTCCTAGCCTACTAGCCTCCTAGCTCCTAGCCTCCTAGCCTACTAGCCTCCTAGCTCCTAGCCTACTAGCTAGCCTACTAGCTCCTAGCCTCCTAGCCTACTAGCCTCCTAGCTCCTAGTAAATGACCAAGTATGGCTTTGTCAATATTCCAATGTACAGTTTTGCTTGTACAGTGTACAGTGTCCCCCACCCACCCCTCTCTGACATACAGATAGACAGTACTGCTACATCTATACATTTATGACATACCAGATTTACAAATATACAGTAGGCCTACTGTGATACAAAAACTAAAAGAGTAAAAAAAAAAAAAAAAAAATAGTATATACATTTGAGGGGGAAGAAACTGTACATTGGAATGTCATGTAGGCACACATGAATGCAACTACACCAATAATAATAATAATAATAATAATAATAATAATAATAATAATAATAATAATAATAATAATAATAATAATAATAATAATAATAATAATAATAATAATAATAATAATAATAATAATAAAAACACTATTGCAAATTATGTGAATTACCATAGAGACAAAATACCAATCACCAAACACGTGATTTATATTATGTGAAAATGTATAACAACACACAATATAAATCATTCTGAGACAGAGAGAACAAAATCCAATTCTTCTTATTCTTCTATTCATTTCCAAAATGATTGTGTTCATACTGTAGGTTGATAGCTGAATTATATGCTATGGGGGGGGGGGGGGGGGGGGGGGGGGGGGTGACGCTCTTAGTGCACTAGTTTCCACAAGATCTAATTCCTCCCGGGATCACGGCACTGGAAAATAATGGTAATTCTAACTGACTGCTATTGGCAGAGCAGAGCAGAGCAGAGAACCCTCTGTGTGTGTGTAGTGTGTGTGTGTGTGTGTGTGTGTGTGTGTGTGTGTGACGTGTGTGTGTGTGTGTGTGTGTGTGTGTGTGTGTGTGTGTGTGTGTGTGTGTGTGTGTGTGTGTGTGTGTAGTGTGTAGCCTGCTCTGTGTGGTGTGTAGTGTGTAGCCTGCTCTGTGTGTAGTGTGTAGCCTGCTCTGTGTGGTGTGTAGTGTGTAGCCTGCTCTGTGTGTGTGTGTAGTGTGTAGCCTGCTCTGTGTGTGTGTAGTGTGTAGCCTGCTCTGTGTGTGTGTAGTGTGTAGCCTGCTCTGTGTGTGTAGTGTGTAGCCTGCTCTGTGTGTGTGTAGTGTGTAACCTGCTCCACAGCAACGTGAAAACACTTCCTTCCTCCTCGTCATCCACCCGTCAGCACTACTACGACTGGAAGTGTTTTTTTTATGTGTGGAAAACATTGGATGTATAGTCACTTTAGAGAGAGAGAGAGAGAGAGAGAGAGAGAGAGAGAGAGAGAGAGAGAGAGAGAATGTTTGATTGATTGATTGATTGAAAAGTTTATTAACAGATTGCAGAATGGGTACAGTACAGTACGGCTCAATACATACAATTGTTAAGGGGATGCAGACCAGAGAAAGACTTTCGTCTTGTTTACATCAGGGTCCCCCATTTTCAATTCATCATAACATATATGACATACATGACATACAGATAGACAGTACTGCTACATCTATACATTTATGACATATCAGATTTGCAAATACAGTACTGTTTGTGATACAAAAAGTGTCCAGAAAAAGAGTGTATATACATTTGACGTAGAAACTGTACATTGGAGGAGGTTGGGTGGGTGGAGTGGGGTTGGGTGGGTGGGTGGGGGCTGTACATTGGAGGTGGGGGGGGGGGGGGGGGGGCACTGTACACTGTACATTGGAATACTGACAAAGCCATACTTGGTAATTTACTGTACAACTGGGTTAGGACATTTGTAGGGGCCAGTTTCGAATTGCAGTCACCCGTAGGTGCTCTTTGAGAGTGTTTTTGAAAGTGGGTAGTGATTCACATTCCTTTACAGCTTTGGGTAGGGCGTTCCACATTGATGTGGCATAATTGCGAAACGTGTTTAGTCCCTTGTTTGAGCCGAATCTGGGTTTAACATGATTTGTGGAGCTCCCTCTGGTGTTGTGATTGTGGTATTCACTGACCTTTGGGAAGTATTTTGACATGTACATGGGTACCTTGGTCGCATAGTGTATCTTGTAGACCAGGCCCATTGCAAGTTGCTGTACTGTAGAGAGAGAGAGAGAGAGAGAGAGAGAGAGAGAGAGAGAGAGAGAGAGAGAGAGAGAGAGGGGGGGGGGGGGAGAGATGGGCGAAGAGAGGGGGGAGGGAGAGAGGGGGGGAGGAGAGATAGAGAGGGGGATGAGAGAGAGGGGGAGGGAGAGAGAGGGGGCAGAGAGGGGAGGGAGAGGTTGAATGTTTAGTATAATGCTTAATGTTTGAATGTTTAATATAGTCACTTTGGAGAGAGAGAGAGAGAGAGAGAGAGAGAGAGAGAGAGAGAGAGAGAGAGAGAGAGAGAGAGAGAGAGAGAGAGAGAGAGAGAGAGAGAGAGAGAGAGAGAGAGAGAGAGAGGGGGGGAAGGGAGAGAGAGATTGAATGTTTAGTACCCTGATAGTTTGTTAGGTTCAAGATTGTATTTTGACACATGTAACAAGCCCATTGGAATGCTCACTCTCTGCTCACTCCCACAGCATGAAGGGAATCTAAAAGCAGTAGTAACAACAATACAGGAAGTTGCATACTAGTTTGTTTTGTATATACTATATCCTTTGTTAAAGGGATAGTCCTGATTTTTTGGAACTCTAGCTCTATTTCTTACTTAGCAAAGTATGTATGTCGATTGCTAGAGTTCTTTCTCAGCACAATCCATGCTGTTCTTCATAACTAGCCGATTGATTGACCAGACCAGATAAATACCTTTGTCTTGTTTACATCAGGGTCCTGCATTTTCAATTAATCATGACGGATGTAGCTCTGGCTACTTGACAACAGCTTCAGTCAGTCAGCTTCAGTCAGTCAGCTTCAGTCAGCTTCAGTCAGCTTCAGTCAGTCAGCTTCAGTCAGCTTCAGTCAGTCAGCTTCAGTCAGTCAGCTTCAGTCAGCTTCAGTCAGCTTCAGTCAGTCAGCTTCAGTCAGTCAGCTTCACTCAGCTTCAGTCAGCTTCAGTCAGTCAGCTTCAGTCAGCTTCAGTCAGCTTCAGTCAGTCAGCTTCAGTCAGCTTCAGTCAGTCAGCTTCAGTCAGCTTCAGCCAGCTTCAGTCAGTCAGCTTCAGCCAGCTTCAGTCAGTCAGCTTCAGTCAGCTTCAGCCAGCTTCAGTCAGTCAGCTTCAGCCAGCTTCAGTCAGCTTCAGTCAGTCAGCTTCAGTCAGTCAGCTTCAGTCAGCTTCAGTCAGCTTCAGTCAGCTTCAGTCAGTCAGCTTCAGTCAGTCAGCTTCAGTCAGCTTCAGTCAGTCAGCTTCAGTCAGCTTCAGTCAGTCAGCTTCAGTCAGCTTCAGTCAGTCAGCTTCAGTCAGCTTCAGCCAGCTTCAGTCAGTCAGCTTCAGTCAGCTTCAGTCAGCTTCAGTCAGTCAGCTTCAGTCAGCTTCAGTCAGTCAAGCTTCAGTCAGTCAGCTTCAGTCAGTCAGCTTCAGTCAGTCAGCTTCAGTCAGCTTCAGTCAGCTTCAGTCAGTCAGCTTCAGTCAGCTTCAGTCAGTCAGCTTCAGTCAGCTTCAGCCAGCTTCAGTCAGTCAGCTTCAGTCAGTCAGCTTCAGTCAGTCAGCTTCAGTCAGCTTCAGTCAGTCAGCTTCAGTCAGTCAGCTTCAGTCAGTCAGCTTCAGTCAGTCAGCTTCAGTCAGCTTCAGTCAGTCAGCTTCAGTCAGTCAGCTTCAGTCAGCTTCAGTCAGTCAGCTTCAGTCAGCTTCAGTCAGCTTCAGTCAGTCAGCTTCAGTCAGCTTCAGTCAGCTTCAGTCAGTCAGCTTCAGTCAGCTTCAGTCAGCTTCAGTCAGCTTCAGTCAGCTTCAGTCAGTCAGCTTCAGTCAGTCAGCTTCAGTCAGCTTCAGTCAGCTTCAGTCAGCTTCAGTCAGCTTCAGTCAGTCAGCTTCAGTCAGTCAGCTTCAGTCAGTCAGCTTCAGTCAGTTAAACAAAGTGCTTCATATAATCGTTTACATATCTGTAGATACTATATCTATATCTGTACATATCCTACTCTAGGGGCGACAGTGGCTCGGGAGGTAGAGCAGTCGTCTGGCAATCCGGAGGTTCCTGGTTCGATTCCCACTCCTCCCGGGCAGCGTGTCGATGTGTCCTTGAGCAAGACACTTAACCCCTAATTGCTCCCGATGAGCAGGTTGGCACCTTACATGGTTGCCTCCGCCGTGAATGTGTGAGTGAATGGGTAAAAATTACTTAATTCCGACAGCCATCATACTTTATAATGCATCAATGTGCCTCACTGCATCACTGAGCACAGTATACCTTCCTGTACTTTTACATTTACAAATGTACACTTACTGTATATTTTTACTGTATATTTTATATTAGAATGTGACATAGAAAATGTATATCCCGGACCGTATTTTATTCTTAGGCTTATTTTATTCTTATTCGTGACTTTTGTTTTTGTCGGGATGAATAAAGTATTTCTATTCTATTCTATTCTATTCTATTCTATTCTATTCTATTCTATTCTATTCTATTCTATTATGCTGCTGGACAGTATGACTACTACCATACTGTCTTTACACCTGTATCACTGTACATATTATACTACAACTCTGTACATACATCTGATTAGCACTACACTCAATAGTACTTATTTGTATATTTAGTACCCAGTTAAATCACCTGTACATTGTATATTACTGTTGCACTTTACTGTTACATTTGCACTCTGGTTGGATGCCAAACTTATTTTCGTTGTACTGTACTGTGGGTAGCCTGGGTCATGTGTGTGTGTGTGTGTGTGTGTGTGCAGTGGCGGACCTAGCACATTTGGCGCCTTAGGCGAGATTCACCACTGCACAGATTTTTTGCGCCCCTCTAGGCGACCGCCTATATCACCTGTAGGAAGGTCCGCCCCTGTGTGTGTGTGTGTGTGTGTGTGTGTGTGTGTGTGTGTGCGTGTGTGTGTGCGTGTGCGTGTGCGCGCGCGCGCGTGTGTGTGTGTGTGTGTGTGTGTGTGTGTGTGTGTGTGTGTGTGTGTGTGTGTGTGTGTGTGTGTGTGTGTGTGTGTGGGTGTGTGTGTGTGTGTGTGAGCAAAACAGGTGTCAAGTCAGGTCAAGTTTATTTGTATCAACATCTCCATTTGTTGTCGTGGATAATTGATTGATTGATTGATTTTTATTGTGGAGTAAAAGACAGCATCCAAGGGATAAAAACATGAGAAAGTGCAAGCACTTATTTCCATCATGGTCCCGGATTTTGGACATGGACAGACATCATAAAAACATAGAGCATCGTAATAAAACAGAGCATCATAATAAAATATAGAGCATCATGATAAAACATAGATCATCATAATAAAAAACATAGAGCATCATAATAAAACATATAGCAGCCCCATAAAACACACTCCCTACCCTCTCCTTCCTAGAAAGGGGGTGAAGGTGGGGTCACACCTGTATTGTACTGTGAGAAAATGTTTATTCCCGTGGAGGAATGGGGTGGAGGTGGGGGCAGATACTGTATGAGTTTTGTATAGTTTTACCTGTATAGTATAGTTCTGTATCGTTAGTGGCTTAGCTTGGCATCGCTACTGCACTATCTCGCGTACGTGCACGCGTACTGAATAAACCACAAATGTACCTCTAATACCAGTATTAGTCTGACCACACCCCTCATCAGCTTACCTTCATAAGCAGGTGTGTGGTCACCTGCTCTCCTCCTTCTCGCTTTCACCACAAGGAAGAGGTGCCTCGGTAGATCCCCACACTTGACACCATGATGGAAGAAATTGGATTAGGAACAGCTTGGGAAACAAGGATACGTTGACATCATATCTTTATTTTCTCTCTCACTATTTTCGAGAAAATACGGCGATATTGTCTTCGTACTGGAGTGTCTAGAAGATGATGATCATTCTAAAAACCCTCCACCGGTTTTCGTATTGGGAGCACGCCGCTGCATGCTTCTCAACTGCAGTTCCTTGCTGTGTTTGTTGGGGTGAAACCTGTCAGGCCACAGCTGAACTGTCGGACATGCCGCTGTTGTGAGGAGCGGTGCGTTCCAGGTTGGGTGAGTAGTGTTTGCTGGCGGGCTCCACTTGTCTGTTAGTGCTATGGGGGCTACTTGACAAAGTTTATGGAAACCGGCCCCAGGCTAGGGTCCTTTGTTTAGCCGCCTAGGCGACAGAAGGCCTTGGTCTGGCGACCATTATAGTTTTAACTAGTGGGCCGCGACCATTGACACTGGTGATCCCTGTGTGTTCTGGACGAGTGGATTCTCTCTGTCACCGTGTTAAGACCCCATCTTTCATATCCAAATGAGAGTATTCCTTCACGAGGGGATATGTGCATGTAATGTGCGATAGCGGCAGATTCATGTTCAAAGTCAGCTGTACAGGCCAGTTGGTACTGTGCTGATTCCGCCGGACGTGGTAATGTCACCGTTGTGAAGCGGTGTTGACGTCTTGTTTTCTCTTTTCTCTTAAAAAGTGAGGAGGGTTCAGAACGGCGGCCTGTCTGGGTGAGTGTTATGTCATTGTTTACATGTTCATAGCTTACGGTTAGCCGGTCAGTGGCCTGGCGCGGGGTAGCTTAGCTTCTCGCGCGCCGCCGGGAGCTCGCTTCTGATCGCGTGCGTCGTTAGATCGGCGTCTCGCGAGCGGAAGCAATAGCACCCGAACGGTTGGAGCAGCCGTTAGCTTGATGCTATTCTGTTGAACGTGCTTTGATTTTAACATGTTTTACACTCTTGACCACGGCGTCATCCTTGACAGGGGATGTTCGTCGACCCTGCCTGAGCCTAGACGGGGATTGCGTCAACAAAGAGGACTGTAGCGACTGGTGGAGCGGCGACGCTGCCCGGATCGAACAACACAGGACGGCTGTGTTCTACGGTGTCTTGTGACTGCACTTCGCTGATCTGCGTTCCGGGTAGGTACGGGGTTGGCCAGACCTCATAACACGTCTTCTGGTTTTACTTTGCTAAATGTATTGTGAATAACGGTGTTTTTTCCCAAAACGTGTGTTGTTGCAATGCATTTGGGATACGTTGCGGGTTGTGTGTGAGCTGTTTTTGTCACTGGCAGTTAGCTTCTCCGTGCAGATCGTGATGTATTGATCTGGTTGTTGTGTGAGAAACATCATGGTGTTTATGTGTACCGTGTACTCACTACTAAGGCAACTAACCTATGAAGCTATGCTTGGTGACAAGTGAGTAAAGGAATGTTCTTTCTCAGACTGTAATGACAATGAACAGTGAGTTCACACATTAACAGGTTTTCCTGTTTTAACTGGCCGTATTGAGGGTAAAATAGGAGGATTGTGTTTTCCCCCCCGGTTCCCTGGGGACTTTATCACCTCCTATCAGACATGTTGTGCATTAATTGTGTCTTTTGTGTGGTAGGGATACGATGTAACTCTTAGCTTGATTGCTGAGGTTGTGCTAAATCTGCTGGAGAAACTTATTTCCTAAAGGGAAATTGGTTTGGTTGCTGTCATGTGTGCTTAGCAAGGCCTGTGGTCGATACTAATCAAGAATGATGTATTCTCTCATTGTGAAAAAAACGGCGTTCCTCTGTTGAGTGTTTTTGCCATTTTTTGTAGGTGATGATGGGTTGTGTGTGTCATGTGACCTACAACTGGGTTGTACTGGCCACAGAAGCACATGTGTATGTTGGACCGGGGTTCTTAGAGCCTTCTCTATTCTGTGTTTTTCCTTAGTAAAAATCAGATAGCAGGTTAGCTCATGCGCTGTGTGGAGCTGTGAAACGCTTCATAGAGCTGACTATGACTGTGTCATATTCTCTTTTTGTCATTACGTCGTATCATGGGTGTGGGGTCGTAAAGGGGTGAACTGGTAACCTTTCCTCTCCCCATTGTTCTGTCGGTCAGGGGTACACCCCCTGTCCTTCAAGGTTCCCGTCACGTGGCGGTTCGGCACGTTACGGGGGGGGGGGGGGGGGGGGGGGGGGGGAGGGAGTTCCTGGTCCCACGGCCTGGTATATTGGGCGTGTGCACCGCAGGAATTCCCCCGCCATAGAGTACGTCACCGTGCGCGTCTCTGTTGGTAGGACTTCCGTGTGCTGTTCAGGTCCATGTGATGGATCTGTTTTCAGGGGGGGTGGTCAGGGCTCCTCCTCACCAAGCGCCTATTCAGGCCTTCTGTGAGTTCGGACTCCTTCTTCCATGTGAGGAAGCCTCCATCAGAGTACAGAGCCTTCCTCCTCAGATTGTCAAAGTGAGTGGACCCTCTAGAAGGGTCCTTTTCTATTGTAGGTATATTCGATTCAATTCGTTTATTGAGTGTGTATGGGTTCAGTGCCTCTTCCCCGGAGGCCCTAAAACCAGTTTTTTACATGGCTCGAGGTGCAATATATTCTTTTCAATCTGTACAGCTCGCGTGGGAAGTCTCTCTGGGGATCCCCGTCTCTTTCCTATGGGAGGGTGGTGGGATGTAAAAATGTGAACATTTTTTACCCCGGCTGTGTAGACTGGGATACATACTGTTGATGCTTCCTTCTTTCTATTCCAGAAGTGTTGGAGTTAGGGAGTGTCACACCCCTCTTGTCGTTCCCCTGGGCGCCTTGGGGATTCAATGACAGGTCTAAATAGCCTGTTCATTGATGGGGGTGTGTCCCGACGCACGTATAGTGCTAGCTCGCTGTAAACAGGCGATTGACTGGCACGCCTTGGTTGCTTGTGGTTGAAACAGCGTTTTTATAAAGCAACTGAGATGGGGGTTTTTCCTCTTCCGACGACCACATCCCATGACCTGGGTGGGTTGTCGACGGATTCTCGTTCATGTCTGGGGGATGATGACGGGATGGATCTGAACATATGTAGTGGGGTCTCACGCCCTTGGGGTGGGCCACCAGGCGCGGTTCGTACCGAACGTCTGGGTGGCGCCTTCTTTTCATGTTAAGATCAACACGCATATCTGCCCTTCTCCTGGAGTAGGCATGTCGGCGTGGTTAGGGCACGGGACTGGTTCTGGTCACGCTGGTCCAGATCAGTTGAACCCGTTGTCCGCCGGGGATGCAGATCTGCTGTTCTGGTACCCTGAGGGACTTGGGCTTTTTTCAGGGGGAAAAATGCCAGGTCGGTCTGGGTGTCACAGGGTTAAGCGCTATGGAGACCCTGGTTGGGTATGTTTTTACTCAGCACTGTCGTCATGGCTTACAGCCATGCCATTCTGTACGCGCTCGATCTCGTCGGATCTCGGCCGCTACACAGGTTGGTCCTGGTTAGTACTTGGTTGGGAGACCGCCGGGGAATACCAGGTACGGTGTGCTTAGGGGCTGGTTCTCCATTATTTTTCGCTCCTCTCTCACGCATGGCGAAGAGGGGCCTGTGGGGGTGGTTTTTTGACCTCCTCTGGTGACCCTGTGCTTCCCGTACCGCCAGGCCCGGTCCGAAGTGATGTTTGCGACCCGTAGGCCTGGGTTAACCCTTTTTGGAAACTGAGACACTTGTACTGCGGTATAGCCGGTGTATACCCGCAGGTGTGTTTTGGAGTTTTTTCTTGAGGGGTTATAGGAACAACCACCGCATTGGGTAACACCGAGGTGGTTGATTCCCTGGTGTGTTGGAGCAGTGTCAACTCCCGGGTTCACCGTTTGAGGGTGCCCCTGCACGTTCATGACGTCTGCCAATCGTGTCAGCCTTCTCTGCCTCGACCCCTCTGGGTGGGGGTGGTTAAATGGAGGCTTGGTCATGCAACACCGCCAGCTTACGCTCCTTCCGCCGGGGCGGCTGTGTTCAGCTGTCCCCTCTGGCGCCTGTCTCGTCCGCAGTCTCCAGGCTAGGGTTAACAGCCTGTTGCCTGGTTTTTCCCCGGTGCGCTGCCTGCTTCCGTTGGTTAACCTTTTTTGTGTGCTTACGGCCATGCTGACTGCCTGTTCTGCAGGGTCAGTGTGCCAGGCGGTGTACTATTGGGGGGACGGGGCCCGCTCAGCTTACGGCCATACCGACCTGAACACGCCCGATCTCGTCCGATCTCGGAGCTGGGCAGGTTCTGGCCTGGTTGGTTCCGCCTGGGAATGCCAGGTGCAGTAACTGTGGGGCCTTTGTCCGAATACGCTGGCGATGTGGGGGGCGGGGCACTACGTGCCCACCTGGTGGGGTCTTGATGCTGGCATCATGGACTTCTCCGGGCCCCCATTCTAGGGAGTCCAGTCCTTTTGGTGGGTCTGGGTCTTCCTTCGTGCTCCGCTGCTACGGCCTTGCCGCGGGGTTGGGTTTGCCCTTGACCCCGTGATTCTGGGGGCAGTAACGAGGTTGTTCCTCCGTTCGTTCCCGGGTGGCATGCGGGTTGTGCGTGTGTGTAGTCGTGGGGTCAAGCCACGGTCTGCTCACCCTGTGCGTTGAGTTGCTTGAGTGCCTCTTCGCACGGTCGGGTCCGTCGCCCTCCCGTGACGTCCCTAATAGGGGGGCTACCCTCCATTAGGGGGGGTCGGGGGGGCTCGGCCCTCCCTGTTCTGATGGTTTTGGGGGGCTGTCAGCGGGGTGTATTTGTCAGCCAAGTGGCTCCGCTTGGCCTCCCTTGTGCAGTAGCGATGCCAAGCTAAGCCACTAACGATACAGAACGTTAGGTTATGACTATAACCAAGTTCTGTTAGTTAGGGGCGATGCTTGGCATCGGACGGCCGCTGCAGCCCTTGTCCTCACCTTGTGGTGAAAGCTTGGGAAGGAGGAGAGCAGGTGACCACACACCTGCTTATGAAGGTAAGCTGATGAGGGGTGTGGTCAGACTAATACTGGTATTAGAGGTACATTTGTGGTTTATTCAGTACGCGTGCACGTACGCGAGATAGTGCAGTAGCGATGCCAAGCATCGCCCCTAACTAACAGAACTTGGTTATAGTCATAACCTAACGTTTTACCTTGCCGGGTCAAGAATGACCCTAACACCACAGTCGTACCTTTTTTTCTGCAGATACCTTCAGAATTTTCAAACGGGTGAAACATAGTTTTGCTGTGCTTATATATGTGTTGTGGAGGATATCATAAAGCCTTGTTCTAATAAAATCAACTACATGGTAGTTATTACATATTATATAACCTTGAAATGGGTCGCTGGAGACCCTAACACCACATAAGGGATATATATACAAGTAATGTCACATCGTACCTGTGCAACGGTATAGATTAAAGTGATTATATCACACCACTTTTACATGTTTTTATGTGTCTATGTGATGTGATGTGTTGTGATGTCATCATGTGTCTTTACGATGTCTGTATCATGCATGTCTGAACACTTCGTTCCCCTATACCCCCAAGGACCACAATGGAAATAAGCTCTGAGCTGTTTTGTGTCCATCCTTGGAAGTATTCCAGACTGTGCTTCTGTCACATGTTTATATATATATATATTGTCAAAATTAAATCAATCAATCAATACAATAGGCTAGTTGTGTGAGGATGTTCTGATGGCTGGTATAACTATAGGAGGACGGCCAGGCAGCTAGCAGGTCAGTATCTGCCATCGATGGTGTGAAGAGGACCAAACAAACATTGGTTTCTATGGAACACAGATACTGCAGGTGGCTGTGTGATCTCTGCCGAACTGTGTTGTTAAGACTTCAACCTGGCTGTCAATGGAGCACATTATGTAAGTAGTCTAGTGAAGGTCTCGTACTAAAGGATAACTCCATCACCATGGCCGGTCGCACGTCATTCTTACCTTCATGTGAGTTCATCTATCAGACCGGTTTATGTTTTTCCCCTCGTAGAGATGTTCGGTAGCCATTTTGTGCCAACTCATCACTTCCATTGGCTTCCAGTGCATCTGATAAGAGTACTTTCATAACCTGTGCAACTTTATTTATCCTGTAGGAGGAAACAGTGTTGCTGTCAGACTGTTGTGATGTGAAGCCCGCTGATTGTGATGTGAAGCCCATGTGAACAAAAATTACCTAGTTTGCGTGAGATTATATTCTTCCTTGGAATTCTTAAACAAACTGACTGACTGCCTTATTAATAAAGTCACATATCTAATCTTCATTCTTACCACTAGGTGGCAGTAATTAACCAACATTTCCAAACCAAATGCATTGAGACAGGGGTCGGCAACCTGCGGCCTCGAGGCCGCATGCGGCTCTTTAGCCAATCAGTTGCGGCTCCCTGACAAAAAAAAAAAAAAAAAAAAAAAATTACTTTTTTTTTTACTTTTTTTTTTCTCTTATTTTGGAGATCGATGTCATACTGTGACACTGAAATGAAAAAATATTTCATCAACTAAGATATTTAGTCAACAAAAGGCTTGCCTGTATGCCTGATATGTGGTGCAAAATTTGCGAACAACGAAAAATTTACTTTTAATTTTATAGATTTTCCACAAATAAGGGAAGGACTCTAATAGAGCTGCATAGTTCAGGGTTTTATTTCAAAGTAGGTCTACAGATGTCAGTGTTTTTTCTCCTTTTCTGTGTTTTATTTCAAAGTAGGTCTACACATGGTAGTCTTTTTTCAAAGTGGACTACTTTTTATTTGATAAATGTTCCACAAATAAGGGAAGGACTCAAATATACCTGAATAGTTCAGGGTTTTATTTCAAAGTCGGTCTACAGACACCAGTGTTTTGTCTCCTCTTCTGTGTTTTATTAAAAAATAGGTCTACACAGCCAGTATTTTTTCTCCTCTTCATAAGAGTTTGAGGTTTTCCTTTGTTATAACAGGTAAAAACAGCAATTAAAAAGTCAAATTTTTTCTTTTTGTTGCTTTTATAATCCCATTAATGCAACAAACTGTGTGCTATAAGTATAAAGTATAATACATCGCAAATTACTTTGGGTATGCAATTATCAGGTGTTTTATGCTAAATGTGGGGTATGCTTGGGGATATATAAAACGTTATACACTGTGTTATCTTCATTTTAAGGGTAAATAGGTTGTGCGGCTCCCTGAGCATTTTATTTTGTGGGACGGGGGAAAAGTGGCTCTTTTGATACTAAAGGTTGCTGACCCCTGGACTAGGGTAACAGTTTACTCCAATTGATTGACTGATTGTTTGATCGATTCATCATATTAGTTCTTATTTAGGTATTATATAGGTATTATTCCTTTGCTATATCATTTAGTAATTCTCCTTTAATTTAGCACATGGTTTTGAGGAAAGGATTCCAAGTGTAAACTTTACCACATCTGATGATAATGCCACACTTACCTGTGGGTTTCACTGTGGAGTCGCTTCATCATTCTATAAATGATGACTACTACCATACTGTCTTTACACCTGTATCACTGTACATATTATCTCACTGAAAGTGAACACTGATCTCTACACACACAAGCACACATGAACACACAAACACACTACAAAAAAGGTCACTTTAAAAATTATTGTACAAAGTGTGTTACAATGCTTCTTAGCTTAGCACTGTATTGTATTTTATTCTTATTATTTTATCATGGCTATTTTATTATCTATTCTATCTTATTATTGTATTTTTGCACAATCAAGGCGGGCATGGCCACCTTCATTTCACTACATGTCTGGATGTGTATGTGACAAATACATCTCTTGAATCTTGAATCTTGAATACTACAACTCTGTACATACATCTGATTAGCACTATTACTAGTAGTACTAATCTGTATATTTTGTATTTTGCACTTTACTGCAACATCCAAACCCTAATCTGGTTGGATGCCAAATTTATTTTCGTTGTACTGTACTTTTGCTGTATGATGACAATACATTTTTTTTAAAATTATTCTCTCTGACAGCCACAATGAATGAAGCGATCAGGGGAGTAAAAAGTACCCAGAAATTATACTTAAGTGAAAGTATGGGTACCGTCTCAAAATTGTACTAAAGTAAAAGTCAGAGTATCTGGCTAAAAACACACTTGAGTCAAAGTAAAAAAGTTTCTACTTTGAAATGTACTTTGAGAAGTACTAAAAAGTGATCTTTAATATGGTACTAAATATGAGGTACTTTGAAATGCCCAGTAACTAATAATGTAATAACAAACCCATGAGGTTCTGGTTCTGGAAGGGCCAGATTTGGAACAATAGGATCCAGAGGGTTTTAAACTGAGAGATCGCTGAACGAGTCTCAAGCGAACAAAGTTTCTTTGCTTGATCTGCAGGTCAGAAACACACCAATGTATTGTCAGAACACCTTCAACATATAAGAGACGGACCAATATTAGTCAACGCCACACCTTGAGCAGCTTGTGGGACACCTCAGGAGGACATGGGTCTGAGTGACATGGATCTGGTCCTATAAAGAGACAGGATGACCATATGGTGGGAGGCCTACAGGCCTGGTGGGTTTCTAATGTGGTGGAGGCGGGGCTAGGATAAAACAATGACTCTCCCTCTCTAGTCTCTGGCTAGGAGGAAAATAGTGGAGTGGAGTGGACAGAAATATAGATTTGTCATAATCTGACTTCATGTCATATTGACATTTCAAAATAAAGATTATTATTATGCCTTATTCCAATATCAGAATCAGAAAAGTCTTCATATCTCTATTATAAGTTTGCACATACAAGGAATTTGTCTTGGTCGTTTTGGCACATCGACATTAACAGACTATTAAAGTAGAATAAAATAAAATGGAATATATTACTAAATTAGAATAAAAAATAAAACATACAGTGGAATAGAATATGTAATATTTAATTAACCTGTGCAACTTTATTCACCCCATTAGGAGGAAACAGTGTTGCTGTCAGACTGTTGTGATGTGGAGCACTGGCTGTGATGAAGCCTATTGGCAAAGAATAATGTAAACAGCCCCTATGTGAGCTAAAATTTCCTAATTTGCGTGAGATTATATTCTTCCATGGAATTCTTAAACGAACCGACTGTGTATGAAGCCACATATCTCATTTACCAATGCTTCATTCTTAGCACTAGGTACAGTAGGTGGCAGTAATGAACCAACATTTTGAAACCAAATGCATTGAGACTAGAATAACAGCTTACTCCGATTGATTGACTGTTTGTTGGATCGATTCATCATATTAGTTATTGTTCCTTATTATTAGGTAATTCTCCCTCTCTCTCTCCCTCCCTCCCTCCCTCCCTCTTTCTCCCTCCTCTCTTACCGGTCTTACAGGTATGTCATGTATGTCAGAAATGTCATGATATCTGTATGTTACGTATGTCATTAATGTCATTATGAATTGAAAATGGGGGACCCTGATGTAAACAAGACGAAAGTCTTTATCTGGTCTGCGTCCCCTTAACAATTGTGTGTATTGAGCCGTACTGTATTGTACCCATTCTGCAATCTGTTAATAAAGTTTTCAATCAATCAATCAAAACTCTCTCCCCTCCCTCTCTCTCTCTTTCCAAATCTTGAGAAAAAGAGTTAGTTACTAAAGAGTTAGTTTATGGAGAAATGTCCCACCAATATCAAACCAATCTGGTATTATTGAATATCGTACATAAAACGAGTATACCTATCACAGCTATTTGATGCATTTTTGGTAAGGGATGTATGTTGGTGTATCTTATAGTATTGGGTTCGAGTTTGTGATTGATACCGTTTTCTGGATCAGAAAATATTGTATATGCATGTGGATGCATTAGTCAGGGCAGAGTGGAGCTTAATAAGAAGTAATATGCTGTATAAGTAATATTACGTTATTCCACGCCTAGCAGCACTAGAGTGGAGCTTAATAAGAAGTAATATGCTGTATAAGTAATATTACGTTACTCTCCATGCTGCAGAGTGGTGACAAAACAAACTCCAGATCTGTGTCAGGGGGCAACCTGCTGGCTGCTGCTGCTGTCAGTCCTGTGGCGCCCCCATCTGGTCATATACGGTACTGCTTTAACACAGGTCGAATACTTCAAGTAGGACAAAGAAGATTGATTGATTGATTGATTGATTGATTGATTGATTGATTGATTGATTGATTGATTGATTGATTGAAAATGTTATTAACAGATTGCAGAATGGGTACAATACAGTACAGCTCAATACACACAATTGTTAAGGGGATGCAGACCAGAGAAAGACTTTCGTCTTGTTTACATCAGGGTCCCCCATTTTCAATTCATCATAGCATATGACATACATGACATACAGATAGACAGTACTGCTACATCTATACATTTATGACATACCAGATTTACAAATACAGTACTGAGAGTATATACATTTGACGAAGAAACTGTACATTGGAGGAGGTTGGTAGGTGGGGCGGAGGGGTGGGGTGGGGGGAAACTACATAAGAGGTGGTGGGGTGGGGGGGGGGGGGGGGGTTGGGTAGGTGAGTGGGTGGGGGGGAAACTGTACATTGGAGGTGGTGGGGGGGGGGGGGGGGGGGATGGTAACTGGTACATTGGATTATCGACGAAATCTTACTTGGTCCCAAGAAGAGGGTCTTGTGTATTATTGGGTTTAATAGGACATTTATTATACATTGGAGGGGGTTGCGTTAGGACATTTACAGGGGCCAATTTCGAATTGCAGTCTCCCGTAGGTGCTCTTTGAGAGTGGTTTTGAAAGTGGGTAGTGATTCACATTCCTTTACAGCTGTGGATAGGGCGTTCCACATTGATGTGGCATAATTGCGAAACGTGTTTAGTCCCTTGTTTGAGCCGAATCTGGGTTTAACATGATTTGTGGAGCTCCCTCTGGTGTTGTGGTTGTGGTATTCACTGACCTTTGGGAAGTATTTTGACATGTACATGGGTACCTGTGTGGTGTAGTGTATCTTGTAGACCAGGCCCATTGCAAGTTGCTGTACTCTGTCGTCTACTCTAAGCCATCCTAGGTTGGCAAAGTGTGCAGGGGTGAGGTGGGTTCTAGGAGTCAGGTCAAGCAGTAGTCTGACTAGTTTGTTTTGAGATGTTTGTAATTTGGTTTTTAGTGCCTTTGAGGTGCTTTGGTACCATGAGGTGCAAGCATAGTCGTAGTACCCTTGAATGAGTGCTCCTGCCAGAGTCTTCAGGGTATTCTTGTTTACCAGAGAGGAGATCCGGTACAAGAATCGAGTTCGTTGATTGACTTTTTTTTATTACATTGGATGCCATTTTGTCACAGGAAAGATTAGCCTCTAGGATGGAACCCAGGTAGGTAATTTCATCTTTCCTTGTGACAATATTGTAACTGAGAAGCCGTCGGTCTTGCTGAGTTTGTTATTTGAACCGAAGAGAATGGACTCTGTTTTGCCCATGTGTAATGATAGTTTGTTGTCGGCGAGCCATATGCAGATTTTGCCTAGTTCCGAGCTGAGGGTTTTTTCAACCTGCACTATTGTTTGATTGAAAACTTTCACTTCTCAGGGAGCTGCACTGGCTTCCCATTGCCAGGTTCTTCAAGGTTCTTGACCTGGCATTCCGTGCAACCGCTTGCTCCTACCTCCGGTCAGTGGTCTCTATAACCATAGATATATATATAGAACACTAGATAGCTTACCCGCGCTGCCGGCCAATGGAGAGCGACGTCACTGAACCGCCGCCATCTTGCCCAGGTCAGCCTTGAGTGAGAGTGAGTGAGCTGCACAGACAAAAATACTCATAACTCGCTGAAATATTGACGGATTTACAAACGGTTTGGTTTATTACAAGCATTATTAACGTGGTTATTATTCAAGCGGTTTGTAAACAAAAACATCTTTAAAGTTCTTTTTTTATAAGTATGCAGTATCATAACTACATCTTTGATGTTTATAGCAAACCAACCCGTTTGTAAATCCGTCAATATTTCAGCGAGTTATGAGTATTTTTGTCTGTGCAGCTCACTCACTCTCACTCAAGGCTGACCTGGGCAAGATGGCGGCAGTTCAGTGACGCTGGTGACTTCGCCTTAAGCTATCTAGTGTTCTATATATATCTATGTCTATAACTACACACCCTCAAGACCCCCCTATACACTCTTACCTGAGACCCACTCGTATTCTGGCTACTGGGCGGTCATGGAAGGGAAGCAGGCTATTCTCTGTGGTGGAACGAACTTCCCATCGCAGTCAGGACAGCTGAAACCTGCACACACACTTCTTCAATCAATATCTGAAAAAAGACAGAAAACAAACTCTCTTTTACTATTACAGTATGTATGTACAGTATGCTACTATGTCTATACTACTATGTACTATGCTACTATGTCTATACTACTACCTACTATATGTGTAACGGATGGTATCGTGAAGTGCAGTCAAGAAGGGCTGGGGTGAGTAGCGGTACCAGGATGGTATCGTGAAGCACAGTCAGATTCAGATTCAGATTCAGATTCCTTTATTAAGTGTAAAGTGCAGAGTTCCAGTAAAGATCAGTGCAGTGCAGTGTCATTGTGCCAATGTGCCAGTGTCACTTGGGGGAGGAGAGGGGGGGGGGGACCTGTGGCATTGATCAGCCTGGCGGCTGAGGGGAAGAAACTCAGTCTGTGACGAGCTTTGACAGCCTTTGGGATCCTCAGCCTTCTCCCAGAGGGGAGCAGGGTGAAGAGGCTGTGTCCGGGGTGGGAGGGGTCGGCCATGATCTTTCACGAAGAGCTGGGGTGAGTAGCGGTACCAGGATGGTATCGTGAAGCACAGTCACGAAGGGCTGGGGTGAGTAGCGGTGCTATGGGTTAAACTCACTCTCACATCCTCAAAAGACGCATAGACACGGTACAAAGAAGTGAATTCACCTCTTGGTACAACCTGTGTTGTTGCACGCGGCGTGGCAGATCCGTGTTTGAATCTCCCTCGGGGCATCGAAGTTTGATCAACTGTTTATGTACTATGCTACTATACCTATACTAGTACCTACTATGCTAATATGTCTATACTACTACCTACTATGCTACTACCGTAAATCCTCAAATATAGGGCCGGTCTTCTATTTACCTCAGCTGCAAATAGCACCAGGCCTTTATTAGAGAGAGGCTTATATAAGAGGCAGGCCTTAATTTCTAAAAATGACACTCATGGACATAATCCCTTCATTTTCAGACTTTTTTAATACGTACATTGTCTGTCTACATTTATTTAGACTAGCATTGGTATTTAAATATTGAGTGCAGTTGAGTAATTGTGAAACTGTGGTGGATTACGTAATTCACACACTGAAGTTGGAACTGTCTATAGGTTGCGGGGTACGCACGGACCATTTTGCGTGTTGTATCTTCTTGACTACTATCTTGTTGATAACATGCAGGCAATGGCTTTAGCTACTAACGCTATCATAGCAACATGATCTGTAAATAATGTGTCAACTGGACAACGCCAGCCTTGCCTGCCAACGCCATATAGATAGCAAACGTTAACGTTTGCAAACGAAGTCAACGTCATCCAGCTGACACCACGAATTTAGCTAGTGCTAAAGCTAACGCCAACCAGAGATAAACGTTAATGTACGGTAGTCAGTGTAGCGGAAGGCAGCACTTGATTTGCATTCGCAAGAGTTTATCTCATTCTATATCACAGCACAAAAAATTAAATAAAAACTATTTTTTGCGACCTTATATTGGAGACCGGCCTGTATTTGTCTGCATGCATCAAACCCCAGGCCATTATAAGAGGCCCGTCCTTTATTCGAGTACCCTCCACTATTAGAGGATTTACGGTATGTCTATACTACTACCTACTATGTACTATGCTACTATACTATACCTATACTAGTACCTACTATGCTAATATGTCTATACAACTACCTACTATGCTACTATGCTACTATACCTATACTAGTACCTACTATGTACTATGTCTATACTACTACCTACTATGCTACTATGCTACTATACCTATAGATACAAGATACAAGAGTTTTATTTGTCACGGCATACAAGTATACAATGAAATGCGGGGGGTCTTGCCCGCAACAATGTGCATAATTACAATAGTAATATATAATAAGAATCCAATAGAACGACATTGTGCAATAACAAGTAACAAAGTAGGGCATATCGGTATCTGTACATGAGTTATTTACAGAGCATGGTAGGACATGCTAGGTCCTGTGGTAGTGCAATACACTGTTAGCTACGGATGAGGCACTGGGTCTTTATGTACACTGCTATACAATGCTATATTTTACAATCTCAAGCTATACTATTCTTAAAGTGACCTTTCCTTCTGTAAAGTGACCATAAGTGTGAGCGTGTGCAGCATGAGTGTGTGTGTGCTCATGTTAAAGTGGCTGCTAGTGCGTGAGCGTGTACAGTGTGTGTGCTCATGTGTGCTTGTGTGTGGAGAGTTCAGTGTTCAAGGCTCTGATGGCCTGGGGGAAGAAGCTGAGCCGAAGTCTCTCTGTCCTAGTTGCTGGTGTTCGCAGGCGTTTGCCTGACCGCAGCAGCATGAACAGGCTGTTGTTGGGGTGGTGAGGGTCTTTCATTATCCTGCAGGCTCTGGATTTGCACCTCTTGTTGTATAGGACCTGCAGGGTTGGTAGTGCAATACCCGTGGTATGCTCGGCTGAGCGCACCACTCTCTGTAGAGCCTTCTTGTCCTGTGCCGTGCTGTTTCCATACCAGGCAGTGATGTTTCCAGTCAAGATGCTCTCTACAGCTCCGGAGTAGAAGGACTGGAGTATCTTCCCAGATACTCTGAACTTCCTTAACTGTGTCAGGTGGTAGAGGCGCTGCTTCGCCTTTTTTTACGCCTTTTTATACTACTACCTACTATGTACTATGCTACTATACCTATACTAGTACCTACTATGCTAATATGTCTATACTACTACCTACTATGCTACTATGTCTATACTACTACCTACATGTACTATGCTACTATACCTATACTAGTACTACCTACTATGCTACTATGTCTATACTACTACCTACTATGTACTATGCTACTATACCTATACTAGTACCTACTATGCTAATATGTCTATACTACTATGCTACTATACCTATACTAGTACCTACTATGCTAATATGTCTATACTACTATGCTACTATACCTATACTAGTACCCACTATGCTAATATGTCTATACTACTATGCTACTATACCTATACTAGTACCTACTATGCTAATATGTCTATACTACTATGCTACTATACCTATACTAGTACCTACTATGCTAATATGTCTATACTACTATGCTACTATACCTATACTAGTACCTACTATGCTAATATGTCTATACTACTATGCTACTATACCTATACTAGTACCTACTATGCTAATATGTCTATACTACTATGCTACTATACCTATACTAGTACCTACTATGCTAATATGTCTATACTACTATGCTACTATACTAGTACCCACTATGCTAATATGTCTATACTACTATGCTACTATACCTATACTAGTACCTACTATGCTAATATGTCTATACTACTATGCTACTATACCTATACTAGTACCTACTATGCTAATATGTCTATACTACTATGCTACTATACCTATACTAGTACCCACTATGCTAATATGTCTATACTACTATGCTACTATACCTATACTAGTACCTACTATGCTAATATGTCTATACTACTATGCTACTATACCTATACTAGTACCCACTATGCTAATATGTCTATACTACTATGCTACTATACCTATACTAGTACCTACTATGCTAATATGTCTATACTACTATGCTACTATACCTATACTAGTACCTACTATGCTAATATGTCTATACTACTATGCTACTATACCTATACTAGTACCTACTATGCTAATATGTCTATACTACTATGCTACTATACCTATACTAGTACCCACTATGCCAGGGGTGGGCAATTATTTTTCCCGGGGGGCCGAATGAGCAACTGAAAATATGTTGGAGGGCCGGGCCAAAATTCCAAACTCAATTATGCATAATATACATTTTATTTCTATATAAAAAGCAGTAAATGGCATTGTTTTGACCCCTGGTAAGAGTGTATGTTATAATTTGGCAATTAAAAGGTGAGGTTAGCTTTCAAAAATATCATTTATTCAAATAGAATTTATTTCCAAAATGATAAACAAAATGTGAAACATTAATAACAAAGGGCATGTATGAAAAAGTGCTATACAAATAATGTTATTATTTTGAGTTTCATATACTATTGAAACAAGGATTTTCTTAGCTTTCTAAAGACATCACATCATCTTATAGCCAAAATAAACAAGACATGTCACTGAACTGTGTAAAGAAAAGTGTCCCAATTTTGTAGCCTTTTTTACTTTACATGCATATATTAAACATTTACTGGTTTCAGAACTGTGCAAAAAAAAGAAAAAAAAGTGTCCCATTTCACTTGTTATATTTCCACATTTTAGTGTTCTTCAGTTATTTTTCAGTGTGATAAATCCAGTCTCTGTTGAGCTTTAACAAGTCCATCAAAGTCAGGTTGCATGTCTGAGGTGGAGATGCGAAGCACAGCTGCCAGATGTTCATCAGTGAGAGAGGATCTGTACCTGGACTTGGTAAACGTCATGACTGAGAATGTCTGTTCACATATAGGTGGATCCAAAGAGAACCAACATCTTCTGAGCATGTCTCCTAAGTGTATATTGTGCGTGTGAACGTTGACATGAAAAAAAAAAAGTAAAAAAAAAAAAAAAAAAAAATGCTTAAATTTTTTTTTTTTTTTTTTTTTTTTTTATTATCATGTAATCTTTCGCGGGCCGGTCAGAATCATCCCGCGGGCCGTATCCGGCCCGCGGGCCGTACAATGCCCAGGTCTGCACTATGCTAATATGTCTATACTACTATGCACTGAGAATGTAGCACTCAAACTTGACACTTGACAAACAACACCACTGACCTAGCTGTACATTTAAATGATTCAACTTTACAATAAGGGTCACAAAGAGCATTAATCAATGGCCAATTCTGGTTAAGTAATGTTTATATAATATGTACAATAGTGTAAAGGTTAGGCTATAAGTGAAGGAACGTCTACATGAAGATAAAGGAACACCCTCTACAAGAAGACTATGGAGTGTGTCCACTCACTGGTCTCAACCTTTACCAAAAACAAGTCATGAATTGGAGGATGGGCAAGTAAAGTGGACAATCATTACCCTTAATAAACAATTATACAAAAATATAAATAGTTTTCCCTTTAATTATATGGTTACAAATTTTGCTTACTAAGATAAGATAAGATAAGATTGTAAGTTCGTTTGGGGTTTGGCTCTCACCTGGGAGCAAAAGCCCGGGCGTTGCCCAGTGGTAATTACCTGTCTTTCTGCCCTGATTGCCCTGAGTGGTAGTTTACTCTGCTTCATATGTCCTCCTTGTTTGCTACTTGTCAGTCGTTCACTGAACATTACCGCGAGTACACTATCCTGAAGAAACCCTTATCGCTCCCGTCTTGGAGGATAAGTTAGTTGCTGTGGTTATTATTGCCGTGTCTTGCATTTCATTTGTTTATTCTGTTATGTGCTTATGTAGCACCGTCGTCCGACGTCTTCTGTTTTGTGCCTCGTCTTGGAGACAGTGTTTTCTCCCCCTTGCTTTCCCTGTTTTGACGTTTGACGCTCAGTTAAGTATTTTCGTGATAACATGTTTTGCAGACAGTGGTGTTTCCCTTTCATTTCCCCTGTTCTTTAGAGACGAGAGTAGTCTCTCTTTTTCTTTATGCGACGTTGTCGGCGTGAACGCCTTATTGTCTCACACTACAATAAAAACAAAGACCCTTTTGTTTGAGAATCAACACCTGCCTCCTGTCTATCCGTTCTGTCCTGCACTTGGGTTCAACACACCTACCCACCGTAACAAAGATATTCCTTTATTGATCCCCTTGGGGGAAATCCAGGCATCATAGCAGCATGGGGAGGGGGGAGGGGGGAGGGGAGGTACAGGTAGTAGAAGACATGATACAGGTACTGGTCACAGAATTATAGTACTGTAGCGACCCTGGGATTTGGGTCGGTTGGTCAGCCGAGCTGTCACTCTGCACTCCGCCATTCCGGGGCTGGCGGCAACGCTATTGGTCGCGCGAGCTGCGGGTTGACAGAGGCGAGGGGGCAGGGGCTGACCTGGGGAAGGTATATTATAAGAGGGTGTGGCACCCAGGGTGCGCTCTCTTGAGGCATGGGAAATGGTAGCGATGGGTCACTTGTATGCAGGGGTGTAGCTCCAGATTCTGGGCCCCATGAAAGAATGTATTTGTAGGCCCCCAGTGAATGCGAGCGCGCGTAAGCGCGCGAGCGGAATTTTATTTGGCAATTTTTTTATTGATGAAAACGCATAATATGGTTTTTACCTATACATTCGGATCAGCAGTTCAGCACCTGCACTGTTGGTGGGTGAGTCTAGTAAAGGATGTCGCATTGCGTTCATCTTCAATGAATGGACCAATGCAATAGTCTACCAAAGCCCCCCCTCTCTCTCTATATATCTCACACACACACACACACACACACACACACACACACACACACACACACACACACACACACACACACACACACACACACACACACACACACACACACACACACACACACACACACACACACACACACACTTCAGAAACAAACATAGTATCAATGAGAGCATCAATAATACACCTGAGTGATGTCTAGTAAATTTTTTTTTTTTTTTTGTGGGCCCTCCTTAGTGCTGGGCCCTTGGAATCATCCTAAGCTACCCCCCCCCCAGCTACGCCCCTGCTTGTATGCTATGCTAATGGTGAATAAATAAGTGAACTGAGAACTAACAACCTGCCTCGAGAGTCGTGAATAGCGTGTTAATCCTTAAAACGTTACAGTACAGTGGAGAAGTAAAAATAAAAATAGAATAAAAAGGCAGTGTAAACAATATACAATATAATTAACCCTGGACATGCGCATATGGGCAGCAAGGTGCGAGATGAGGGATGTACAGTATGCCCTCTCAGTTATGTGACTAATATTAGTTAGTACGTTAACCCTGGAAACCCTTAATACATTTTAACAAGAGACATTTGTTAACAGTTACTTAATGCTTATTATTGTGTACGTTTTGAACATTAATTTCTATGGGACAAAATTGCTGACCAAAAAGTCAAATGATTCCCACAGTGTGCAGAGAAACCATCCACTGTGTAAAATGAGGCCGATTGGGTTGACGTGTTAAAACTCTGGGAGGAGTACAATTGTTTTAGGTTTGGATTTATGTTATTTATTTATTAATTTATTCCACTCTATAGCTGCTTGAACTCTCCCTGTCTTCTATCCAGGGATGTAAAGTACTTGAGTAATTGTACTTTGTTACAACACTTAAGTACTGTTTTTGGGGATTTGTACTTTACTCAACTATTATTAGGTTTGTATACTTTTTTTGTATCCACTTTTTCTCCTTTTTTTCAATTTTTCTCCCATCCCAATTCCACTGTGCCAATTCTTCCCTCCCCTGTCTTGAACGTTGCTCGCATATGCCCCCCACTGGCCGGTTGTAGGGAGGATAGAAGCCTTGCATCACGTGTCCCCTCCGATACACGAGGAGGCAGCCTGTCACATCTTTTCACCTGCCAGCGTGGACTCTCATTGGTGAGGTGTAACGTGTGGGAGGCTCACACTACCCCCGCCATTTCCTGTCTCTGCCGTGCAGGTGTCCCCCAACCGACCTGTAGGAGTCGCTGTCCACAACGTCCAGATTACCACCCATCGACTTCCACCCGCTAACTCTGCCAATTGAGTTAGTATGACGGCTGGCCCAAGCCGGAGGCAACACCGACAGCCGGAGTCGAATATTCCAATGTACAGTGTAAAATGTGTGTGTGTCCCCCACCCAACCCCCCCCCCCCCACCTCCAATGTACAGCCCTCACCCAACCCACCCAACCCCACCCCACACATCCAACCTCCTCCAATGTACAGTTTCTACGCCAAATGTATACACTCCTTTTCTGGACACTTTTGTATCACAAACAGTACTGTATTTGCAAATCTGATATGTCATAAATGTATAGATGTAGCAGTACTGTCTATCTGTATGTCATGTATGTCATATATGTTATGATGAATTGAAAATGGGGGACCCTGATGTAAACAAGACAAAAGTCTTTCTCTGGTCTGCATCCCCTTAACAATTGTGTGTATTGAGCTGTACTGTACTGTACCCATTCTGCAATCTGTTAATAAACTTTTCAATCAATCAATCAATCGAACCCGGTGTCTCTTGCGTTGATGACGAGTGCAATGTCCGCTGCGCCACCCAGCCGCCCCCTAGGTTTGTATACTTGTACTTTTACTCAATTACATTTCAGAGAAAAAATATATACTTTTTACTCCTTACATTTAAAATACAGACCTACAAAGTACAAAGTACAAATCTTGCAGGTCCAACTATTTGAATTGGTATATTTGTTTCTCTCGCCGAACTAACGTTACTTTTACTTTTTAGTACTTAAGTACATTTAAAAGTAGAAACTTTTTTACTTTTACTCAAGTGTGTTTTTAGCCAGATATTATTTTACTTGAGTATGGTTTTGAGACGGTACCCGTACTTTCACTTAATTATCATTTCTGGGTACTTTTTACACCCCACAGTGTGAAAACTCTGGGCGGAGTTAAAATTGTTTGACGTTTGGGGGAATTTATTTATTTGAATAATTCATTCCACTCGAGCTGCTTGAACTCTCCCTGTATTTTCTATCATACAATTGGAAAGCAACAAACGTTCTAATGGAAACCAGCACCTTGTGTGCCTCCTTCCAGGAAGTGAGGATGATTTAAAGGGTTAATCTCCCGTTTGAAAGGTCTCTTGACGTATGTTGATGGATCACAGGACAGACCCCACCGCAACTGGCGTGGATGTTAACCCCCCCCCCCCCCCCCCCCAGCCACACCAAGTGCTGTGAAAACTGTGAAAACTGGTATAACATGTTGAGCCTCTTGGGTAGTGTGAGGTGTGGGTCCTTTATACCACTAGATGGCAGCATAAGCCTAGATGCAACAGGTGGTAATTTTCATAACCTCCCCCCCCTTTCGAACCCCCACTCCATGCACACTATTTTAACTGAAGGGGACCTATAACAAAGAGGTATAGCGGTTTGGAAACTCAAACATCTTGTGCGTTTCCAATCCTAAACCCAAAAAACAGGGATGGCCTTAAACTCATGTCACCCTTGAGCTATTGTGATTCAGTTTGTGATTATTGACCAGAGATTGTCTCTACTGATTGGAATCAAAGGTTTCCCCCCAAACATGTAGGCAGGTGATCCCACTTTGAGGCTGGTGAATGTGACCCCAAAACATTAAATTAAATATATTTGTTTCTTTTTTTTATTTAAACTTTTTTTTATTGCATTTTCCATTATTCATACAATCTTTTTACATGTTTTCCCACATCATATGATACAAAAACAAAACTATACGGATTATTCATACCGTCTTTTTATATGTTTTCTACATCACATCATTGTGATTCAAAACTAAAAGGGTAGGAAAACCAACCTGAAAAACAAAAACAAAAAAAAAATATATATCATATATGAAATAATAATAAATAACAATAAAAAAATAAAAATACAAAACCCAAAAGAAAAGGAAAAAAACAAATAAAGAAAATAAAAAAATAAACACAAAGAAAGTTTCAGTCTAGCACATCCCTCACCCTGATCATATAATCAGTCGTTACATGTTACGGTTATCTATGGCCTATCTACTGTATAATTATAAAATGTACAGAGAGTATACATCGGACCTAAGATATCCTGACTTTTATTTACCTATCTTTCTCAAATATGGACCCCAGGTCTTTTTGAACATATGTACACTATTATAAATGTTGTGTATAAATTGCTCAAAAGAGGCTAATCTAGCAATCTCATCATTCCACTCTCTAAAGATGATTTTCTTTGTTTGATTGATTGATTGAAAACTTTATTAACAGATTGCAGAATGGGTACAATACAGTACAGCTCAATACACACAATTGTTAAGGGGATGCAGACCAGAGAAAGACTTTCGTCTTGTTTACATCAGGGTCCCCCATTTTCAATTAATCAGGAACTGTTAATTTCCAATGTCTCAATACTATCCTATCCTGTTATGAGGGCCAGCCTTATCCAAGAGCATACGAGGATAGTTCAGTCTCCACCGGCAATATGCCCAATATACATAATGCAGGCCCTTTAATGAACCTCGTTTCCAATATGTAGTTGATATATTTAATAATAGCTGACCAGAAGTCCTGAACCATCTCACATTCATATAGCATGTGAACCAATGTACCTCTATTTTTATTACACCTCCAACATATATCATCTCCCCTAAGACCCAGTCTTGACATCTTCGATGGAGTCCAGTAACTCCTATTCATTATCTTGAATCTAATAAAACGTGTGTCTGCATGTCTCGGGCTATAGAGTACCATGACTGTACTGTTGTTTTCCAGATCTCTCTAGGTATGGGCGTTCCACAATCCTTTTCCCATGTTATCCTGGCCCCCTCATAATTTGGGAGTTGGTGCTTTCTAAGCATGTCATAGAACCTATAGACGTTCCCCCTGGACGCTTCCCGTTAAATCTCCATAATTCCTGAATATCAGTCATAGGGGCAATATTTTTCTTCCTATTTGCTGTCGTAATACAGCTCCTTATTTGTAAAAAAAATCCAGAAATCTGTCCTGGGTAACGAGTCTTCTACTAACATTACCCCTGCCCCCGCCCAGTCTTTCCATATTACAGACTTTTTACCCATTTTAAATGATTTATTATACCAAAGATCCTTTTGTATAGTATATTATTATAGTATAGTATATTATTATTATTATTATTATTATTATTATTATTATTATTATTATTATTATTATTATTATTATTATTATTATTATTATTATTATTATTATTATTATTATTATTATTATTATTATTATTATTATTATTATTATTATTATTATTATTATTATTATTATTATTATTATTATTATTATTATTATTATTATTATTATTATTATTATTATTATTATTATTATTATTATTATTATTATTATTATTATTATTATTATGTATGACAACTATTAAAGAAACTTGAAACTTGAAAACTAGTAGGGGTCCATGCAGGGTGCGAACCATGGCGGAGCTAGGGGAGCTATAGCTCCTCTTAATGAGACATCAGCTCCCCTGAAAACATGATTTGTGAAAGTTTGGGGGGTCTCTAAAATACTGACAATAAATGCTATTTTTGCCATGCATTTCTATTTTTCTCAATTTTCCGTATCGTCATCATCATGTATAATGCGTAAAATTACATGATTGCTCACTAATTCGCCGTAATAGACAGCGAAATGCATGCTATTCTTGCATCGGAGCGTGGCGGCGCTGCAGGCACAAATCAAACTTTACCCACGTTTTATCAGAAGAAAAAACAAAACATCTGCTTATATTTTAACGTAAGACCTGCTTTTCCTAATTACAGTAACAATTATCATTATTGCTAATTTATTAATGTTCTATGGTATGTGTACTGGCGGCCGCTTGTCATTCCCTAATATTTTGACATTGCTCCACGATGCACCTATATTGTGTTGCTACTCGGGTCGGGTAACAAAAGTTGTGGATGTTGACATAATTGATTGTCCAGGCTGCTGCTGATGTAGTTTGTAAGGTTTATTGTCCAAAAGAAAATAATGATTGAAAACAGAACAGTTTGCATCTCTCTATTGCTCCGTCCTCCGTCCGTGGCTGCGGTAACGTTGCTCTAATTACAGAGCCTATTATATTAAGATGTGGTGGTGTGCCCCTAGTGTTGCGCTTGTCTCATGTCTTCTAGTGTTGGATCAGATGGGCTAATCTGAGCATGTACTTCAATATGTGCGTCTTCATCATGCATGCGGACCTGTGTGGACTATGTGTGGTTCTGTAACGTTACTCGTTACTACAGCAAGCGTCACAGTAAAGTCCTCGCGCTGCGCCCCCCCCCCCCCCCCCCCCCTCCCCCGAAGACCATGGTATGGTTCGCACACTGTCCATGCTACATATCTGGTGAGCCCTTTTCCAACTCTCTCAAATGTCAGTACTGGGTCTCTATGAGGAACTTCCCCTCTTGTCTGGGATAGGAAGGCTTGCACTGATAATGGTTCTACTAGCTCTTTCTCTATCGCTATCCAAGCAGGTGCCCGGATCTTAGATAGGTTAACCTTGGACAGTTGGCTTAGTGAATTTTTTTTGATACGTGGTAATAAATTCACCTGCATTATATCCTTCAATCCTGGAGTAATTGTGACACCCAAGTAGACCAAACCAGATGGGAGCCAT
>NC_140179.1:8387916-8390416 GCF_963971535.1 Notolepis coatsorum | reverse complement strand
GTTCATACTTTAACTTTTTAGTACTTTAGTACATTTAAAAGTAGACACTTTTTGACTTTTACTCAAGTGTGTTTTTAGCCAGATACTCTGACATTTACTTGAGGACGATTTTGAGACGGTACCCATACTTTCACTTAAGTATAATTGCTGGGTACTTTTTACACCCCTGGCAGTGTGTATGATAGCGGTGACCTCCCCCCACCACCCGGCCTCTACCTGCATCAGTTGTTTGATCATCCTGATATGTTCTACTCTCTATGTGATATGTTTGCTTGGAATATCTCGCACCTTGATCATAGAACCACATCATCAGAGTCTCTCTGCGCCTGCTCTTGCTTGGCTACTGGCACCATGAGAGCGGAGCCAAGTACAACTTTATTAACCGTTTGTTGCAATAAACAGTTCAATGTCTGTGACGAGTGTTTCTGAAGTGTAGATGCAAGCCAGGGGACACAGGAGGTCAAGCAACCTGCAAACCTGCTAACATGTTTAACCCTTTCACTAGCACACTACCAAATGGTTATCCGTCTGTAGTGTGGTAGTGAAAGGGTTAACCATCTGTAGTGTGGTACTGTAGTGAAAGGTTAACCTTCTGTAGTGTGGTAGTGAAAGGTTAACCGTCTGTAGTGTGATAGTGAAAGGGTTAACCGTCTGTAGTGTGGTAGTGAAAGGTTAACCGTCTGTAGTGTGGTAGTGAAAGGTTAACCTTCTGTAGTGTGGTAGTGAAAGGGTTAACCTTCTGTAGTGTGGTAGTGAAAGGGTTAACCTTCTGCAGTGTGGTAGTGAAAGGGTTAAAATTCTGTAGTGTGGTAGTGAAAGGTTAACCTTCTGTAGTGTGGTAGTGAAAGGGTTAACCTTCTGTAGTGTGGTAGTGAAAGGGTTAACCTTATGTAGTGTGGTAGTGAAAGGTTAACCTTCTGTAGTGTGGTAGTGAAAGGGTTAACCTTATGTAGTGTGGTAGTGAAAGGTTAACCTTCTGTAGTGTGGTAGTGAAAGGGTTAACCTTCTGTAGTGTGGTAGTGAAAGGGTTAACCTTCTGCAGTGTGGTAGTGAAAGGGTTAAAATTCTGTAGTATGGTAGTGAAAGGTTAACCTTCTGTAGTGTGGTAGTGAAAGGGTTAACCTTCTGTAGTGTGGTATTGAAAGGTTAACCTTCTGTAGTGTGGTAGTGAAAGGGTTAACCTTCTGTAGTGTGGTAGTGAAAGGTTAACCTTCTGTAGTGTGGTAGTGAAAGGGTTAACCTTCTGTAGTGTGGTAGTGAAAGGGTTAACCTTCTGTAGTGTGGTAGTGAAAGGTTAACCTTCTGTAGTGTGGTAGTGAAAGGGTTAACCTTATGTAGTGTGGTAGTGAAAGGTTAACCTTCTGTAGTGTGGTAGTGAAAGGTTAACCTTCTGTAGTGTGGTAGTGAAAGGGTTAACCTTCTGTAGTGTGGTAGTGAAATGGTTAACCTTCTGTAGTGTGGTAATGAAAGGGTTAACCTTATGTAGTGTGGTAGTGAAAGGTTAACCTTCTGTAGTGTGGTAGTGAAAGGTTAACCTTCTGTAGTGTGGTAGTGAAAGGGTTAACCTTCTGTAGTGTGGTAGTGAAAGGTTAACCTTCTGTAGTGTGGTAGTGAAAGGGTTAACCTTCTGTAGTGTGGTAGTGAAAGGGTTAACCTTCTGTAGTGTGGTAGTGAAATGGTTAACCTTCTGTAGTGTGGTAGTGAAAGGGTTAACCTTCTGTAGTGTGGTAGTGAAAGGGTTAACCTTATGTAGTGTGGTAGTGAAAGGGTTAAGCAACCTGTAAACCTGCTAACATGTTTAAATAACATGATCAGCTGTTATTCAGATGTTGCACTTCCATATAAAAAAAAGGAATATTATTGCAAGATAAATAGTTGACGTGATTCTTCGTCGACGTCACTGTTTTAAGTAGTTGTTCCACAGTTAGGATCGCTGCCGAACCCCGCCCCACGAACCTTTAACCTTTAACTTCTTTTATTTATTTTTATTATGTTTTTTTTTTTATTATTATTATTATTTTTTTTGCTACCGGGCAGTCCGGTAGAGAGAGAGGAAGAACGGGAGACAGAGCGGGGGGAAGACATTCGGCAAAGGACGCCGGGTCCGGGAATCGAACCCGGGTCGACCGCTTCGCGACGCAGCGTGTTACATGGTTTGCCACTTGGGCTCCCCACCATTTACTTCTAATACTGCCTTCTACTATCATCATCTACACTTTGCCACTAAATAATCTTCCTTGCCTATTATTACTACCTACTATGCTAACATGTCTCTACTACTATGCACTCGACACTTCAGCACCCAAGTTTCAACACTGTTTGATGAACATCATTACTCAGCTGATTGCTTGAAAGTCACTTTGGATGAAAGCGTTCATCAAAAGGGGACAGGGGGGTAGGCTGGGGGACAGGGGGGTAGGCTGGGGACAGGGGGGTAGGCTGGGGACAGGGGGGTAGGTTGGGGACAGGGGGGTAGGCTGGGGACAGGGGGGGTAGGCTG
>NC_140179.1:8350641-8378141 GCF_963971535.1 Notolepis coatsorum | reverse complement strand
ACACGATGAAGAGATGGGCCTTGCGCCTCAGGTCAGGGCAGCAGTAGATGTCAGTGAACCTCCAGATGCCGACACAGTTTTCCAGAGATAGCTGACCTTCTAGGAAGTCAGAGCACGCTCCTACTATGCCAGTGACGCGAAGCTGGTCTGCAGCCACCAGAAGCTCTTTCACGTTCTCTGCTGTCACCAGCACAAAGCGTGTGTAGGAGTACTCTATGATGAGCTGCATCATACCCGGGGACACCCCAGGGATACTGTAGACTGCTTTCTCTGAGTCGCTCCAGCGAGTGAAGAGGGCTCTGTGGGACACAGAGTACAGAGATATCTGATGAGTAAACAGTAAGCAACATTCTGTCCTGTGTAGTAATTAGGGCTGACCCCTATTAGTCGAATAGTCGACTAATCGGTCGAAAGGAGCCGTAGTCGACTGCCAACCTCTTAGAAGCGTGTGACTGTAGAAGTATAGGGTCTTAGCACAGTAGAAGTATAGTATATTTTTACAGTAGAAGTACAGTATAGTATCTGTTTACAGTAGAAGTGCGGTATAGTATCTTTTTACAGTAGAAGTACAGTATATTATATATTTACAGTAGAAGTACAGTATAGTATCCGTTTACAGTAGAAGTACAGTATATTATCTGTTTACAGTAGAAGTGCAGTATAGTATCTTTTTACAGTAGAAGTACAGTATATTATCTGTTTACAGTAGAAGTACAGTATATTATCTGTTTACAGTAGAAGTACAGTATAGTATATGATTACAGTATAAGTACAGTATATTATCTTTTTACAGTAGAAGTACAGTATAGTGTATTTTTACAGTAGAAGTACAGTATAGTATCTTGTGATGTACATGGGTACGTGGGTTGGTCATTACCATTATTACTGTATTTATGACACCATCTGAACATCAGGTTGGTATATTTAATGTGTTATGTTTTGTATGTGATGTGTGTGAGCATGATAGCTAATGCTTTTTCTCTTCCTGTCAGGTGCCGCCCGTCCCTACACTGAAGAGTGCTGATTGCCTAATGAATGACAGCTGATGGCAATCACCTCGAGAGGGACGGGTGGACAAATACCTGACAGCACACACACGTCTGGGCGCCTCATTCTGTCAATTGCCAGTGACCAGAGTGGAGTGGGGTTGCCATTGTTTTCCACTGTTTGTGTGGGATTATTATTGTGCTTATTTACCACTTTGTGTGGACCAAGTACTGTGTGTTAATATATATATATATTGTTGGCCTATGTGCCACTTCTCTACCTGAGTGAGTATCCTCTTGTTGGCCTTTGTGCCTATTTCCACTGAGTGTGGAGTGATACTTTGCTGCCCTTTTGCTATTGTTCCCTTTAAGTGGAACTGTATATATATATGTATTTGTAAACTGTATGCCATTGCCACTTTGTGTGGACTTGTACCTTTGGTACGTTTTGGCTGGGTGGTTCCCAGTACCAACCTCTGGCTGGTTGGTTAGTGTCGGTGGACGCTAATCTAGTTTGTTTATTTATACTTACCTTGTTTGTTCTCCCCTTACCTTTTTCCCTTTGTGTGTGTTCTGGGTTTAAATCCCCTCTAAAATAAACATCATTTTCCCTTTGGGAAAAGCAGTGGGTTTCAAGTCCCGCTACAATAAATTTTATTTGCCATTTGAAACGCCTTTGTTTATTACCTACCTGCCCGGGACTGTTTTAAAAGCATTTACTGAGAGGGGCTGTTTTCTGTTCATGTACAGCCTGCTCCAGTTACTATTCTGTGTGGTCATCGGACCTTTGTACATGACATGGGGGCTCGTTAGTTTGCACAATTGTATAGTTCCTTGTTGTTATGTGACATGTGGACTTGTCGATTGGAGCGTGTCAGGTAGGTTGCGTCTTTTCATTTGGTAAGTTATATTATTATATATCCGTATTTCCGTGCTGCACACTTGACTGTTGTAAACCGTTGTTGTAAGTTATGCTCTTAACCATTCCATTTTTTTTCCACATAGGTAAAGGCTGGATCACCTGCTTGGTTAGGGGGAGGGGGGCACACGTCGTCTATTCCGGTGGAGCGCGCAATGAAATTGGTAAGCGACTGAAGATATGTGTAGTCCTCATTCCGCTAGGGAAGTAGTTTAGACGGGGTAGTTAGTGTTACCCAGGTGATCCTAGTTAGGTGGTTAGAACCAACATTTATTGTTTTCATGAATGTTATATGTGGATATTAAATCGAATTGGTCAGGTTGTCATACTGCATAATGTGGCTGTTAAGTGTTGCACAGGGACATTATTGAGTACTATAGGTGAGTGGCTATTTTGTAGGGCTTATTGAAGTCTGATTTGTTGGGTAGTATTGTGTGTTGCTACGGCAGTATACTTTCTTTCATAACTGTATTCAGAGTACAGACCGTACAGAGTACAGAGTGCAGAGTACAGAGTGCAGAGTGCAGAGTGCAGAGTGCGGAGTGCAGAGTGCGGAGTACAGAGTATAGACGTTTGTGATCAGGATGTTGGTGTGTCGGATCCTGAGAGTGTTGACTCTGCACTAGGTTCAGACCATGGTTCTACTGCTTCTTCTGGTAAATTGAGCGTGCGCTTTAAGCTGCGTTTATTCCATCTCCAGATGGAGGAGGGAAAGAGACAGAGAAGAGAGAAGGGAGGTGAGAGATAAGGAGGAGAGAGACAGGCTGGAGAGAAAGGAGGACAGAGAGAGACTGGGAAGAGAGAAAGGAGAGAGACAGGCTGGAGAGAAAGGAGGTGGCTGATAGGGAATTTCAATTGGCGATGAGGAAACTGGAGTTGGAGTGTGGTGACGCTAAACGTAGCACCATTTCCTCTCCAGTACTTTCCGACCCCCAGGCACCCTTTGATATTAGGCAGCATATGTCCTTGGTTCCCCTCTTTCATGAGTCTAGGGTGGAGGTTTTCTGTTCATGTACAGCCTGCTCCAGTTACTATTCTGTGTGGTCATCGGACCTTTGTACATGACATATCTGTTTACAGTAAAAGTACAGTATGGTATCTGTTTACTAACCAAGCTAACCTGAACCAAGCTAAACTTACCTGAAATAGTCACTGCAGTCACACAGGAGGGCCTTGTGGGCATTCAACTCAGTGCTGTTGACTTTAATAACCACATCACAGAACCTTCCCTCCAGACGCAGGTCATTAAGAATTGTTTCCTTTTCCATGTGGGGATTTTAAATTGTATCTACAGAATATATTCAAGCTTACAGACAAGTAGCCGGAAACAACAAGTGATATCTTCACTTGGTCTTCTGTACACAAATGTTCTAGAATGTTCTATTATGACATCATACTGTGACATCACAAATGTTCTAGAATGTTTGATATGACATCATACTGTGACATCACAAATGTTCTAGAATGTTTGATTATGACATACGGGGACATCACAAATGTTCTAGAATGTTTGTTTATGACATCATACTGTGACATCACAAATGTTCTAGAATGTTCTAGAATGTACTATTATGACATCATACTGTGAAATCACAAATGTACTACAATGTTCTATTATGAGATCATACTGTGACATCACAAATGTTCTAGAATGTTATATTATGCCATCATACTGTGGAATCACAAATGTTCTAGATTGTTTGATTATGACATACTGTGACATCCAGTGATGGGAATAACAGCGTTATAAATAACGGCGATACTAACCTCTGAAATGGGAGGAGGTGGTTAGGGAATTGGATAAGGGGGTTGTGAGGGACCAAGCAGTCCAGAATAAGATCGCAGGGGGCAAGGAGTGTCTCGCAGAGGGGGGCTCAGTCAGGAAGTAGCAGCATTAGCTGCACTCCATTGGACAATGTAGGGGATGACGGATTCCAGTAGACTGCGGGAAATTCAAAAGAAGAAAGAAGAAGAAGAAGAGCTCATCAAAAGAATTGCGGAGGGCAGTAATACGCCACGATGCGTCTACACTGCCGGAAATTCAAAAGAAGAAGAAGAAGAAGGCGTTCGTTTTTTCAGTAACGAGTAATACTCTTCCAATATTAATAACGCTGTTACCGTTACTGCCAAAAAAGGCGGCGCGTTACTATGATTGAAGCTGTTTTTTCCATCAGAAGCAATACTTTTTTTCCTTGGTTAGTGGGCAGTGCGCGATTGGCTGAGGTTGTGTAAAATGTCATGGTAAGCCAATCAGAGGTAGAGGTGGGCGGGTGTTCGAAAGAATCCAGAGTCTGACACACAGCGACAACACAAGCGACTCAGTCAATGACAGAACGCGGTTCTGTGTACGTTTTGATAGTTTGTTTGGCGAGCCCAAATTATCCAAAACTAATCCAACGAACAACACAAGCGAGCAGTCGACGACAGACCGCGGGTCCATGAGCATTTTTTGTTCACTCTTGTGTTAGATGTGTTGCAGCGCAGGGCACTACAGTAGTGGAGGCTACAGCCTTATCAACAGTGCTGCACTTCCTGGTTTAATAGCACAGTCTTCAGGTGCTCAGAGATATATATATATATATCATGCATGTCTTAAATGTCATGATTAGATTAGTTTAGATGATTAGATTAGATTCTTATATCTGTATGTTGTGTATGTCATAAATGTCATGAATTGAAAATGATGTAAACAAGACGAAAGTCTCTCTGGTCTGCATCCCCTTAACAATTGTGTGTATTGAGCTGTACTGTACTGTACCCATTCTGCAATCTGTTAATTAAAATGTTCAATCAATCAGTATATATTTGTTATTTATTTTTGGTATAGTGCTTAACAAGCATAATTTAATGTTGCCCAGTTGTGGCCTGTTGAGGGGCAATACATATCAAAAGTTTCAAAACATCTATTGTTTTTGTATGATCCACTATATAAACATAGTAATTATAATATCTACACACATGGCATTTTGTCCCACAGCAACATTAAAATAGTTTAGATTTGTGTATGTTGTTTATGTAAAACATTTACTTGAAAGTAACACAATAGTTACTTTCTGAAGTAACTAGTTACTTTTATAATTTGTAACTGAGTAAGTAATTTAGTTACTTTTTTCAGCAGCATTTCGAATTTAGAGATTCACTAAAAGACACATTGAGAGACAGGTTTGTGTGTGGATTAAGAAATGAAGGTGCACAGAAGAAACTACTGACAGAGAGTGATTTGACACTGGAGAGAGCTGTCAATATCAGTGTAACAATGTTAATGGCATCAAAGGAAGGGCACAGAAAATTACGATACATCTGGTTTTAAAAGAAACACTGGAAATTACAAAAAGAAGAGACATGTTCATGCTGTTGAACAAGGAGATAGAACAGCTAGTGACTCCTCAGATGAAGAGGAGAGGATACATCTCCTCCTCTGGTCATTATTTGGGTAGAACACACCTATTTTTAATGCCTTCGGCAGATATATATATTTTTTTTTAGTCATTTTAATCTAGATTAATCTAGATTAATTCCAGGATTGCAGGTAGATTAATCTAGATAAAAAAATGTAATCTATGCCCAGCTCTAATTTTTATATAATCTTTTTTTACTAACAATTTTTTTCCAGTTTTTAAAACGTATATATACAAAGAAGTGTTGAAGGTATTGTGCAGATGCAGTGGGGTGAGGGGTCGTACATAGAATCTGATGAAGTGTCACAGCTGTATAGAATATACAGTAATAGAAGCATAATAAATATGGAAAGAATACCTTTGTTGTTTAGGATACTGAGCTCATTACACAGTCGTTCTAAGAGCCACCGCACTTAGGAGGATGCGGCGATGCAAGAGTTCATACAGAATATTTTTTGATTTGATTTGATCTTTATTTATCTCGAACAACCATAAACACACAAAATAACAAAAAATAAATAAAAAATAAAATAAGAAACTAAATAAAATACAAATAAAATAAAATATATCTTCCTAGACATGGAAGCAATTGTCAACATAGCTCAAGACAAATGGTTTTGTTCGATGTGTGGATGAAGAGTTACAGCTGATGTGTGGTAGAAGAGGGCTGAACTCACTCTCTCCCCCCTGAAATCCGCAATGCCCCAACCCTGGACACCTTCAAAACTGCTCTCAAAGCACACCTTTTCACCAAGGCTTTTCCCCATTAGTTAGTTTAGATTAGATTAGGTTCTGTTTCGTAATGGATCTCGCTCGGCGTCACTACTGCACTATACCTCGCTCGTGCACGCGCCCTGAATAAAAAATTCCACAATGTTCCTTTACATCCCAACATTCGTCTGACCACACCCCTATCAGCTTACCTTCATAAGCAGGTGTGTGGCCACCAGTGATGCCACTAACGCGTTACTAAGTATCTGATCTGAAAGTAATCTGATTACTTTCCCCCGAAAATAGTAATCTAACGCGTTAATCTTTACAAGCCAGTAATCTGATTGCAGTTACTTGTTCAAGTGGCTGTGCGTTACTATTTCGTTACTATCTCATCATAATGCAGGCGGAATGCAGTATTTTCTTTCGTTTTCGACATTCAAATATACGTTTGGAAAGCTTTTCCTTGTATTGGGGAGTGACGTCACAGCACGCAAACTCGCGTGTTGAGCCATGCTGGTGGGCGCGGCTGTTATTGTTATTATCAGGCTGCGAGCTAGCAGGGAGACGCTCGCGCTCGTAACGCTTCCTTGCACTGGAAGTTCACTAGTCTACTTAACGTTTGTGTAAACTAAGCCGGGTGAAAAAAACATTCACTTTGCGGAGGAAACAAAATACTGTCTACCGCATATGGAATATACAGCACAGCACGACCATCGACTTCTACAGGACTCGGAGTCGGAGCTGCACCAGCCAAACAGTATGTTCCACCTTTGAGTTAAACATCTTTTGCTTGCACTATTCATGAACATGGAACACCATACTGCAGTATGTAGGTTGTCAGTAGCACACTGACAACACTGCAGTATATATATTCCCTCCCCGCCGTATGTATATTTCCCTCCCACCCACCCACCCCCTCCTAATGTACAGTCCCCTCCCCATCATATGTATATACTCTGTCAGGATCTAGGGGTAACAGTACTGTCTATTTGAATACCGCTTATGTCACAAATGTATCAGTACTAAATACCTATATGTCCCTATGCCATAAATGTCATGTATGTTGTGTATGTCATAAATGTCTATATGAATTGAAAATGGGGGACCCTGATGGAAACAAGACAAACGTCTTTCTCAGGTCTGCATCCCCTTAACAATTGTATGTATTGAGCCGTACTGTATTGTACCCATTCTGCAATCTGTTAAATAAAGTTTTCATTCATTCATTCACACAATAATAAATAATAATAACGTAGAACCATATCTGAATGGGGCAGGCCTCAAAGGTAGGCTACATATCAGCCTACATGTGGTGTTATTGACCATTTATATTTTGTGAAATCTATAGATCTATAGATAGCAAGATAGGCCTACCTGCCCTATTAGTACATTTTACTCAAACTGAGTACATTTTACTAATTTTTTTTTGTCATTCTTATGTTGTGGCAGCAGCAGGGACGACGACTTCGTAACCTAGTTACTTTCAAAGTAACTAAGTTACTCTGATAATCAAGTAATCAGTAAAGTAACTAAGATTACTTTTTAAAGGAGTAATCAGTAATCAGTAATCAGATTACTTTTACAAGTAATCTGTGGCATCACTGGTGGCCACCTACTTGCCTCCTTCTTCGCTTTCACCACAAGGAAGTGCCTTCGGTAGATCCCCACTTGACGAGGTTGTTAGTAGAAGAAAGTTGGAAAACAAGAAATACGTTGACATCATATCTTTATTTTCTCTCTCACTATTTTCGAGAAAATACGGCGATATTGTCTTCGTTACTGGAGTGTCTGGAAGATGATGATCATTCTACACCTCCACAGGCTTTTTCGTATTAGGAGCTCACGCCGCTGACATGCTTCCCAACTGCAATCCTACTTGCTGCGGCTGGATGGGGGACGCGACCCCGGTCAGACGCCTCTGGTTTTAGCTCCGCAACGATGTACACACTTTTAGCTATTATGTTTGTTTTTTCTACTTTTTTATTTAAAGCAACACTGGTGGGTACGTCATACGACCGTCAGACACTTATGGACCTGAACCCCGGGCTCAAAGAGGAGTTTGGAGACACTTTTGACCTAGAATGGCCAGCAGAAATCAGACGGGAGAATGGCGGCAAGGAAAAGAACAAAGGCTACGGCAGGAGGAGACACAGAGGGAGACGTGGAGGTATCAGACTGAGACTAAAAAGAGCTGCTTACCGCCCAGCAATTCCATCCATCTTTCTGGCGAATGCCTGTTCGTTGGAGGGTAGGATGGATGACCTAAGGGCGAGGGTCCGGTTCCAACGGGAGATGAGAGACATCAACATCATGTGTCTCACGGAGACATGGCTCACGTCGGCGACTCCGGACAAAAGCGTATCTCCCTCGGATGCCTTCACAGTATTACGTGCAGATCGTACCGCTGCCTCAGGAAAGAGCATCGGCGGTCTGCCTCCTCACGAACAATTCCTGGGTTAATCCCGAGGAGGTGCATGTTCTCTCAAACTCGTGTTCCCCGGACATGGAACATCTTTCTATCCTGTGTCGTCCGTTTCACCTCCCGAGGGAGTTCACCGCGGTCATCATGACCGCTGTATATATTCCCCCACACGCGAATACGGGCAAAGCGCTGGGAGAACTACACGATTACCTCAACAGACACCAGATCAAACATCCAGACGCAGCGATGGTAGTGGCCGGCGATTTCAACCAGGCAAACCTGAAGAAAGTGATGCCGTCCTTTTTTCAGCACATCGCTTGCTCCACCAGAGGGAAAAACACACTCGACCACTGTTATTCCCCGTTCAGAGCCGGCTACAAGGCAGTAGCCGCTCCGCCATTAACAGGGTCCACAAGCTCGAGCGACCACGACTCCATCTTGCTATTTCCGGCATATCAACAGAGATCACGTGACGCCGTCGTGTCACGTGAGACAAAGAAGTGGACCGACGAATCAGAGGCCACGCTCCAGGACGTGTTTACAGATACGGATTGGGATATGTTCAAAGGAAGCGCCAGTGACGTCAGCGAGCTCGCAGACACAGTGGTGAGCTACATTACAACAATAGCCGATGGTATTGTCCCCAGAAAAACGGTGCGGATTTTCCCAAACCAGAAACCGTGGGTGGATAGCACTATTAGAGCAGCTCTGAACTCTCGTACCACCGCCTACAACCTGGGTAGAGAGTCAGGAAACATGGAGGTGTATAAGGCTTCAGTCTATACTCTACGCAAGGCTGTTAAACTTGCTAAGAGGACATATGCTGACAAACTGGAGACACAAATGGCACAAAACGACACAAGAGGATTATGGCAGGGACTGAAGACAATAACTGACTATAAAGTCAGCGCCCCCTCAATGGGGAGCGACGACGCCTCCCTCGCGGACAAGCTCAACATCTTCTACGCTCGGTTTAGTGTAGACAGTGGCGCTGCTGGCTCTCCGGCTAATGACGTCACTGGCGCGCCGGCTGTTGTGGAGGGGGGCAACCGCGGGGGGGCGGGGACGCTCTCTCGTTGTCGGAACACAGTGTGAGAAGAGCATTTATGCAGGTGAACACCAGGAAGGCTGCTGGCCCAGATGGCATAACAGGACGCATACTCAAGTCCTGTGCCAACCAGCTGGCCCCAGTGTTCACCGCCATATTTAATCAATCCCTGGCGGAGTCAGTGGTCCCTGCCTGCTTCAAGATGTCTACCATCATCCCTGTACCGAAGAAACCCTCCCCAACATGTCCAAATGACTACAGACCGGTGGCACTCACCTCTGTGGTCATGAAATGTTTCGAGAGGCTGGTCAAGGACCACATTTGTGCCTCCCTCCCCAGTGATATGGACCCTATGCAATTTACATTTACATTTACATTTAGTCATTTAGCTGACGCTTTTATCCAAAGCGACTTACAAGTTCTGTGCGACAAGACAGCAAGAAGGGTATAACTCTATCAGCTGAGTAACAATGTTCATCAAAGTGTTGCGTGTTACAGTGTAGGTTAGTTTATTAGGACAAGTGCATGACATTAAGGTTAGTCGGGGTTAGATTTTTTTTTTTTTTTTTTTTTATCATTTCAGATAATGGTTGAAGAAGTGAGTCTTTAGTCGACGGCGAAAGATTGGACGGGATTCGGCTGTCCTAACTGGGATGGGTAGTTCATTCCACCATTGTGGGGCAAGGACTGAGAATAGGCGGCTTCTCTTTGATGACCCTCCGGGAGCTTGGATAGGAGTAGATCTGAGGCGGCCAGAAGACGCAGAGCGTAGGGGTCTTGAGGGTGTGTAGTTAGAGACCATTGACCGGAGGTAGGCGGGAGCGGTTCCCTTTGCCGCACGGTATGCTAGGTCGAGGGCCTTGAAGCGGATACGTGCAGCAATGGGGAGCCAGTGCAGGTCCCTAAGAAGTGGGGTGACATGGGCTGACTTCGGTAGGTTTGAGATCAGGCGGGCCGCTGCATTTTGAATGAGTTGAAGAGGCTTGGTGGCAGTGGCCGGGAGGCCAGCTAGCAGTGCGTTGCAGTAGTCGAGGCGGGAGATGACTGTTGATTGGACGAGGAGTTGGGTGGCTTCTTTTGTCAGGAAGGGGCGTATCCTTCTGACGTTGCTCAGGAGGAATCTGCAGGTTCTGGTTGTCGCTGCGATGTGAGCAGAGAAGTTCAACTGGTCGTCGAGGACAACACCAAGGTTCTTGGCGGTCGGCGACGCGGTCACAGCTGCATTCTCGACTGTGATGGAGAGGTCGGTCAGGGGGGAGGATTTGGCCGGCAGGTGGAGCAATTCTGTTTTGCTTAGGTTCAGTTTGAGGTGGTTGGTCGTCATCCAGGCGGAGATGTCGGACAGACAGGCCGAGATCCGCTCAGAGACGTGGATATCTGAGGGAGGGAAGGAGAGGAAGAGTTGAGTATCATCGGCATAACAATGATATGAGAAGCCATGAGATGTGATAATGTTACCCAGTGATTTAGTGTAGAGGGAGAAGAGAAGGGGTCCTAGGACCGAGCCCTGGGGGACACCCGTCCGGAGGGGGCGGATGGCCGACAGAGTCCCTCTCCATGACACTTGGTAGGAGCGGTCATTGAGGTATGATGTCAGCCATGTCAGCGCAGATCCAGCCACTCCCATTCCTGCGAGGGCCGCGAGGAGGATCTGATGGTTGACTGTGTCGAAGGCTGCAGATAGATCTAGGAGAATCAGGACAGAGGAGAGGCCTTTCGCTTTTGCTAAGTGAAGTGCCTCTGTGACCGCAATGAGGGCCGTTTCTGTGGAGTGGCCAGTCCGGAAGCCAGACTGATTGGGGTCTAGGAGGTCATTCTGTAAGAGATAAGCAGTAAGTTGGTTGGATACAGCACGTTCAAGTGTTTTAGAAAGGAAGGAGAGAAGAGAGACAGGGCGATAGTTGGCTATGACGGTGGGGTTCAGGGTTGGTTTTTTTATGAGGGGCGTGACTCTGGCTTGTTTTAGGGAGGTGGGGACCACCCCCGAGTTGAGTGAGGAGTTGATGGTTGCAGTTAGGAATGGGAGGATGTCCGGTGCTATGGTCTGGAGGAGTGGGGAGGGTAGCTGGTCCAGCTGGCATGTAGTCGGACGGTTCGACGTTACCAGTGTCAGGGTCTCGGCTTCTGTAATGGGAGAGAAAGATGACAGAGTGAAGGATGAGGTTCTCGATTCAGCGTTTGGAATGGGTGGGGGTTGGGAGAAGGAGCTGCGGTTGTTCTCCACTTTTTCCTCAAAGAAGATCGCAAAGTCTTCGGCAGAAAACTTTGCATACAGGACAAACAGGTCCACCGACGACGCGGTCTCCCAGGTACTGCACAGCACCCTCTCGCACCTTGACCGTCAGAAGGGGGGCTATGTGAGACTGTTGTTCATTGACTACAGCTCAGCGTTCAACACCATAGTCCCCACCAGACTGGTGGACAAGCTGATCGAGCTAGGTCTGAGCTCCGCCCTGAGCGCCTGGGTACTGGACTTTCTGAGCGAAAGACCCCAGGCGGTCAGGGTGGGGGGTCAGACCTCCAACACCATCACCCTGAGCATCGGGTCCCCCCAGGGCTGTGTTCTGAGCCCCCTGCTGTACTCACTCTACACACACGATTGTGTGGCCAAGTTCAGCTCCAACTCCATAGTGAAGTTTGCGGACGACACAGTGGTGGTGGGGCTGATCTCGGACAACGACGAGAAGGCCTACCGGGAGGAGGTTGAGGTACTGGAACGCTGGTGCCAGGACAACAGCCTGCTCCTGAACATTGGTAAAACCAAGGAGCTGATCGTGGATTATAGGAGAGGACAGCAGGAGACGCACACACCACTGATGATTAACGGGGCTACCGTGGACAGGGTGAGCAGCTTTAAGTACCTGGGGGTTCACATCTCAGAGGACCTGACATGGTCAACACACATAGACACAGTAGTAAAGAAGGCGAAACAGCGCCTCTACCACCTGAGACAGTTAAGGAAGTTCAGAGTATCGGGGAAGATACTCCAGTCCTTCTACTCAGGAGCTGTAGAGAACATCACTGCCTGGTATGGAAACAGCACGGCACAGGACAAGAAGGCCCTACAGAGAGTGGTGCGCTCAGCCGAGCGTACCACGGGTATTGCACTACCCCCCCTGCAGGTTCTATACAACAAGAGGTGCAAATCCAGAGCCTGCAGGATAATGAAAGACCCTCACCACCCCAATAACAGCCTGTTTCAGCTGCTGAGGTCAGGCAGACGCCTACGAACCCCAGCTACTAGGACAGAGCGGCTTAGGCTCAGCTTCTTCCCCCAGGCCATCAGAGCCATGAACAATGAACATTGAGTGCTCAGAACATTGAACTATCCACACACAAGCACACATGAACACACACACGACACGCACGCTGTGCACGCTCACACACGAGCAGCCACTTAACACTTTAACATGAGCGGGCACACACTTTAAATTAGAATAACAGGAACAGTGTATTGCACTACCAAAGCTAACTAGCATGTCCCATATGCTCTGTAAATAACTATGTACAGATACCGAGATGTCACTCCATGTTACCTGTTACCTGTTTACTGCACAATGTTGTTTTTTCATTTTTTGATTCTATTATATGTTGTACCACTGTATTGCACATCGTTGCGGGCAAGACCACCCGCATTTCATTGTATACCTGTATGCCGTGACAATTAAAACTCTTGACTTGACTTGACCCTCCAGCAACACAGCTGGACTGTAGGACACACCGACTGTTGTGAGAAGCGGTGGGTTCCAGGTTGGGTATGTACTGTTTTGATGGCGAGCTCTGGTTGTTGTTGATGCTATGGGGGTTAGCTAACAATTTACGAAACGCCGACCCCAGGCCAGGGTCCTCTGCTCGGCTTAAAACGGCGGTCGGTGGATCTTGGCCTGACGCCCATTATAGTCAACTAGTGGGCCGCGACCAAGAACTGGTGATCCCAGGTTCTCTGGACGAGCGATGCTTCTCTGTCCCGTATAGGCCCCATCTTTCATATACAAATGAAAGTTTACCCTAACGAGGAAATGTGGGCATAAGATCTTCTTTATCGGAAGTTCCATGCTCAAAGGGCCCCGTGTGTGTCTGGATCACCGTTGACAACTGTGTTCTGACATTTCTTTTTCTTTTCCCTGGTAGGGAAGGGATTGGGACAGCGGCCTGTCTGGAGTGTGACTTGTTATGTCAGTGTATACAGTTCAGGTGGTAGCTGCTTAGCTGGCGTGCTAGTTGTGGACTACTGTGTTAGCCAGTCAGCGGTTAGCTGCGGCGCTAGCCCGATGTGTTACCAGGCTAGTAGCGTTGGCTCGTTGCTATCAGTCAGATAGCTGCTTAGCTTACGTGCTAGTTGTGACCTACTGTGTTAGCCAGTCAGCGGTTAGCAGCGGCGCTAGACCGCTGTGTTACCAGGCTAGTAGCGTTGGCTCGTTGCTATCAGTCAGATAGCTGCTTAGCTTGCGTGCTAGTTGTGGCCTACTGTGTTAGCCAGTCAGCTGTTAGCTGCGCAGCTGTTAGCTGCGGCGTTAGCTTGCTGTGTTTACCAGGCTAGTACACGTTAGCTTGCTGCTATCAGCCGAACGGCTGTTAGCTTAATGCTACACTGTTGAACGTTTTCTGTGACTGTAACATGCCTTAAACACTCTGACTACGACATCATCTTTGACAGAGGATGTTAGTCGAACCTACCCGGAGCCGGCTGGTGAGGACTGCGTCAACAAGGAGAACCGTAGCGGCGGGGAGCAGCGACGCTGCCCGTGTCGTCAACACAGGATGCTGTGTTTACTATCGGTGCCCTGTTAGCAGACTGCAGTTCGCTTGATCTGCGCTCTCGGTAGGAAAGGTCCTGACCAGACCTTAAAACGCGTCTTCTTCCTTCCCTTCTAATGTTTTGTAATAACGATGTTTTCCAAAACTGGTGTTGCTGCAATACATTTAGGATACGACGCGAGTTGTGTGTGAATTGTCTTGTCACTGGTATTAGCTTCTCCATGCAAATCGGGTTGTTTGTTATGTAAAAATGATCTGGTTTGTTGTGTTGAGAAACATCATGTGTGTTCATGTACCGTGTACTCACAACTAAGGGGGTTAAATTAACCTATAAAGCTATGCTTAGTGACATATGAGTGAAGAATGAATTCTTTTCTCAGCCTGTAATGACAATGAACAGTGTGTTCACATATTAACAGGTTTACCTGTTCAACTGGCCGTATCAAGGGTAAGGTAGGAGAGGTGTTCCCCCCGGTTCCCTGGGGACTTCCCCACCCTCCTCTCAGACATGTTATTTACAATATATTGTGTCACTGTGTTGTGGGATACGATGTAACCCTTAGCTTAGTTGCTGGGGTTGTGCTAAAACCGCTTGAGAAACTATATTTTCCTAAAGAAAAGATTAAGGGGGCCCTCTCTATTCTGTGTTTTTTCCTTAGTAAAAATCAGATAGCAGGTTAGCACATGTGCTGTGTGAAGCTGTTAGGCACTTCATGTAGCTGACTGTGACTGTGTCATGCTCTTTTTTGTCATTACATCGTATCATGGGTGTGGGGTCGTAAAGGGGTGAACTGGTAATCCTTTCCTCCCCTTTTGATGGGCAGGGGTTACAACCTCCTGTCCTTCAAGGTTCCTGTCACGTTGCTGTTCGGCACGTTACAGGGTAAGATGGGGGGGAGTTTCCTGGTCCCACGCCCTGGAATATTGGGCGTGTGCACCGCAGAAATTCCCCCACCATAGAGTACGTCACTGTGCGTGTCTCTGTTGGTAAGACTTACGTGAGCTGTTCAGGTCCATATGATGGATCTGTTTCAGGGAGTGGTCAGGGCTCCTCCTCACGAAGCGCCTACTCGGGCCTTCTGTGAGTTAGGACTCTCCTTCCCTGTGAGGGAGCCTCCTCAGAGTTCAGAGCCTCCTCCTCAGATTGTCAAGGTGAGTAGAACTTCAAAAAGGAGTCCTGCTCTATTGTGTGTGTATTCGATTCAATTCGAGTATTGAGTGTGTATTGGTTCAGTGCCTCCTCCTCGGAGAGCCCTAACTCAAATATTACATAGCTCAATGTTGCAATATATTTTTTTCAATCTATACAACTCGCGTGGGAAGTCTCTCTGGGGATTTCCGTCTCCTCCCTATGGGAGGGTGGTGGGATGTAAACATGTAAACAATTTTTACCCCCAGCGGCGTCACGAGGGATTCATGTCAGTCTGTGTTCTTTCTTTTTTGAATAAAAAGAGGAAGGTACATGAAGCACGACGGCTCCGTGTCGTTCTCCCAGGCGACTTGGAGGAACAATGTTTGGTGTCTTGTTAGACTATCCATTGATGTGTTTGGGTCTCGACGCATACATAGTGCTGGCTCGGTGTGTTTCTGTTACAGAATCACACAGGGGCTAAGTGCGCCTTGGTTGCTTGTTAAAACAGCATTTTTATAGGGCAACTGGGATGGAGTTTTGTCTCTTCCGAGCGCCAGTTTACTAGGTTGTCTCGATGAATTCTCGTTCATATCTGGGGGATGTTAACAGAATAGATCAGAACATATGTAGAGGGGTCTCACACCCTTGGGGTGGGCCACTGAGCACGGTCCATATGGGACCGTTTGGGTGGCGCCCTCTTTTCATGTTTTAGATCGACACGCATACCTACCCCCTCTTCTGGAGTGGGCTTGTCGGCGTGGTTAGGACACGGGACTGGTCTGGTCACGCTGGTCCTGGTCAGTTAACCCGTTGTCCGCCGGGGATGCATATCTGCTGTTCTGGTACCCTGAGGGACTTGTGCTTTTTTCGGGGGGAAAAATGCCAGGTCGGTCCGGGTGTCACAGGGTTAGGCGTTATGGAGACCCTTTGTTGGGTACATGTTGTACTCTGCACTATCGTAATGCTTACGGCCATGCCAACCTGTACACGCCCGATCTCGTTCGATCTCGGACGCTACGCAGGTTCGGTCCTGGTTAGTACTTGGTTGGGAGACCGCCTGGGAATACCAAGTGCGGTGAGCTTAGGGCTGGTTCTCTTTTCTTCGCTCCTCTCTCACGCATGGCGAAGAGAGGGCTGTTGGGGTGGTCTTCTGGACCTCCTCTGGTAACCCTGTGTACTTCCCGTGCCGCCGGGCCCGGTCCGAAGTAATGTTTCGTCGACCCGTAGGCCTGGAATAACCATTTTTTGAAGACTGAAACACTTGTACTGCGGTATAGCCGGTGTATGCCCGCAGGTGTGTTTTGGAGTTTTTTCTTGAGGGGTTATAGGAACAACCACAGCATAGGGTAACGACAGGGTGGTTGGTTCCCTGGTGTGTTGGAGCAGAGTCAACTCCCGGGTTACCCGGTTGAGTGTGCCCCTGCACGTTCATGACGTCTGCCAATCATGTCAGCCTTCTCTGCCTCTGCCTCTGCCTTTTTTAAGGGAGGCTTTGTCATGGTGATCAACAACGCCAGCATACGCCCCTTCCGCCGGGGCGGCTGTTTTCAGCTGACTCCTTTGGCGCCTGTCTCGTCCGCAGTGCTCCAGGCTCAGGTTACAGCCTGTTGCCTGGTTTCCCCGGTGCGCTGCCTGCTTCCGTTGGTTAACCTTTTTGTGTGCTTACGGCCATGCTGACTGCCTGTTCTGCAGGGTCAGTGTGCCAGGCGGTGTGCTATTGGGGGGAAAGGGCCCGCTCTTGAGAGGGGCCTTATCCGAATACGCTGGCGATGTGGGGGGCGGTGTCACTAAGTGACCACCTGGTGGGGTCTTGATGCCTGGCGTCATTGACCTCTCCGGGCCCCCGTTTTCCAGGGGATCCAGTCCCTTCAGTGGGTCTGGGTCTTCCTTCGCGCTCCGCTGCTACGGCCTTGCCACGGGGTTGGGTTTGCTCTTGACCCTGTGATTTCTGGGGGCAGTAACGAGGTTGTTCCTTACGTTCGTTCCCGGGTGGCATGCAGGTTGTGTGTGTGTGTAGTCGTGGGGTCAAGCCACGGTCTGCTCACCCTGTGCGTTGAGTTGCTTGAGTGCCTCTTCACACGGTCGGGTCCGTCGCCCTCCCGGGAACCTCCAATAGGGGGGGTGCCCTCCATTAGGGGGGGTCGGGGGGGCTCGGTCCTCCCCGATCTGATGGTTGTGGGGGGCCTCAGCGGGGTACATTTGTCGGGCGATGGCTCTCGCTCGGCCTCCCTTGTGCAGTAGTGACGCCGAGCGAGATCCATTACGAAACAGAACGATCTCAGTTCTGTGAGTAATGGTGACGCTCGGCGTCAGACGCCGCTGCAGCCCTTGATCTCACCTTGTGGTGAAAGCTTGGGAAGGAGGCGAGTAGGTGGCCACACACCTGCTTATGAAGGTAAGCTGATAGGTGTGTGGTCAGACGAATGTTGGGATGTAAAGGTACATTGTGGAATTCTTTATTCAGTGCACGTGCACGAGCGAGGTATAGTGCAGTAGTGACGCCGAGCGTCACCATTACTCACAGAACTTGGTTATAGTTATAACCTATCGTTCATTATCCCTTACCTGCCTTCACCCCCCCCCCCCCATATTGCCTCCTTTCCCTAGCCCTCTTGATTGTGAAGCGACCTTGGGTTTTCCTGAAAGGCGCTATAGAAATTAGATTTTTTATTATTATTATTATTATTATTTGATGTGTCAGAGGATAACAGCTCACTTCAATTAACCCTTTCAATGCCACACAACAGCCGGTTAACCCTTTACTATCACACAACCGACGGTGATGCTCCATCATTAGCATCATTAGCTCTGCATAAATCAGTTGTGTGATAGTAAAGGGCTAACCTCCTGTCGTGTGGCATTGAAAGGGTTAACCTTCTGTCGTGTGGCAGTGAAAGGGTTAATGGAGAAACTGTGTCGTTGCTTTAGAGACATCACAGGCCACAGTCTCTTCCCGGGGGGATGTTGTAAAGCGTCTGGGCAGCCTTGCCTCAGACCAGCTGTTCCCCGACACCTTCTTCCGGTTGTAAGGCACGGAAATTCATCAGGAAAAGCAAATGGATGATTTACATATGGAGGACCTGTGGTCGATGCTGATTGGCTAACCCTGACATTCCATGTGTCCAGTCTCTTTCATGGAGGTCTGAGGGGAGGGACGATGAGGGTGTTTAGTTTAGTTTAGTTTGGTTTAGTTTAGTTTAGTTTAGTTTAGTTTAGTTTAGTTTAGTTTAGTTTAGTTTAGTTTAGTTTAGTTTAGTTTAGTTTAGTTTATTCGGATCCCCATTAGCCATTGCCACAGGCATAGGCTACTATTACTGGGGTCCACACAAATCAATACAATACAATAAAATCAATACAATACAATTAATACAATACAATACAATAAAACAATACAATACACCTCAATAACACATACAAATATTATATAATAAAATATCTAAGTTCACCAATCACACATACCCATCTACTCTATCATGTTTCAAGGCATATATGTTCACTTAAAGCACAACAATACATCTCAATACAACATACAAATATATAAAAAATCTAAGTTCACCAATCACACATACCCATCTTCTCAATCACCCACTATGTTTACTTAACTGACAGTACCACTCTTTCTTATATGATTTTTAAGGTGTTTTTTAAATGCCTGTTTGTCTTCAACCCTAGTTAGTGCAGGTGGTAAGGAATTCCATGCAGTCATTGCTCTATACATCACAGTCCTTTTCATTGCATTTGTTCTTGGCATCTTTACAGTACATCTTTCCATTGACACATGCCTGGTGGATTAACTGTGTCTGTTGATTGTGAATTGTATCTCGTCATATAGACAAGCAGGTTTTTTGTTCTTATATTTCTAAAAAACATTATGATATTTACATTTAGTCTTTGTTCTACCATTTAACCATGACAGTTTTTCATGCATACTTACTATGTTTGACCTTTTCCTACAATTCAGAGCAAGGCGCGCTGCTTTGTTCTGTGTCATTTGTAGTTTTCCCAGGGTGTGTGTGTGTGTGCCTGTATGTGTGTGGAAGGTAGAAAGTATATATATATATATATATATATATATATACAAATATATATTATGTAGTTGGGCATTCCAAAATTGCAAAAGGAACTGAAACTGTAACTAAGTGACTCAGTTAACTGATTAGTTATTAGCAACTTGCTGTTCACTGAGAGCCAGAGAGCTACATATCAAGTGAGGAGTCACCAGAGACAGACCCATGAGCTAGACCTCCACAGACAGACCACCACAGACAGACCTCCACAGACAGACCTCCACAGACCTCCACAGACAGACCTCCACAGACAGACCTCCACAGACCTCCACAGACAGACCTCCACAGACCTCCACAGACAGACCTCCACAGACCTCCACAGACCTCCACAGACAGACCTCCACAGACCTCCACAGACCTCCACAGACAGACCTCCACAGACAGACCTCCACAGACCTCCACAGACCTCCACAGACAGACCTCCACAGACCTCCACAGACAGACCTCCACAGACAGACCTCCACAGACAGACCTCCACAGACCTCCACAGACCTCCACAGACAGACCTCCACAGACAGACCACCAGAGACAGACCACCACAGACCACCACAGACCAGACCACCACAGACAGACCACCACAGACCACCACAGACAGACCTCCACAGACCTCCACAGACAGACCTCCACAGACAGACCACCACAGACCACCACAGACCAGACCACCACAGACAGACCACCACAGACCACCACAGACAGACCACCACAGACCACCACAGACCACCACAGACCACCACAGACCACCACAGACCTCCACAGACCACCACAGACCACCACAGACCACCACAGACCTCCACAGACCACCACAGACCACCACAGACCACCACAGACAGACCACCACAGACCACCACAGACCACCACAGACAGACCACCACAGACCACCACAGACCACCACAGACAGACCACCACAGACCTCCACAGACAGACCACCACAGACCACCACAGACCACCACAGACAGACCACCACAGACCTCCACAGACAGACCACCACAGACCACCACAGACCACCACAGACCACCACAGACAGACCACCACAGACAGACCACCACAGACCACCACAGACCACCACAGACCACCACAGACAGACCACCACAGACCACCACAGACCACCACAGACAGACCACCACAGACCACCACAGACCACCACAGACCACCACAGACCTCCACAGACCACCACAGACCACCACAGACCACCACAGACCTCCACAGACCTCCACAGACCACCACAGACCACCACAGACAGACCACCACAGACCTCCACAGACCACCACAGACCACCACAGACCACCACAGACCACCACAGACCACCACAGACCTCCACAGACCTCCACAGACCACCACAGACCACCACAGACCTCCACAGACCTCCACAGACCACCACAGACCACCACAGACAGACCACCACAGACCTCCACAGACCTCCACAGACCACCACAGACCACCACAGACCACCACAGACCACCACAGACCACCACAGACAGACCTCCACAGACCACCACAGACCACCACAGACCACCACAGACCTCCACAGACCACCACAGACCACCACAGACCACCACAGACCACCACAGACCTCCACAGACCTCCACAGACCAGACCTCCACAGACCTCCACAGACCTCCACAGACCACAGACAGACCACCACAGACCACCACAGACAGACCACCACAGACCACCACAGACCACCACAGACTACCACAGACAGACCACCACAGACCACCACAGACCACCACCACATAGAGAGCTTTATACAAACACGTCAGGGCTACACTTCCATGGACCACCCCACCCGACCCCCCAATGGTGAAGAGGACAGGGCATTGCAATAGGGAGGTGTAGTGTGACGTCACTTTAGTTTCCCGCACGGGAAAAATGTATTATCGGCTATTAATAATAATTCTGCCTCATGAACATTGGCAAGCTTTCCATTTGTGCACAAAATTAGTTCCCTTCTATCGCTAACATTATTGTTTAAGCATTTTTGGTTGAAATAAAAGTAGTTATAAGGTTTTTAATTTGTCGTTACAAAAGAACTACACTTACCAGTAGAGCGCCTGTCGCTCAGTGCTGTCGCCGTCGGCAGCGGCAGAGAGAAGTGTAGTTCCTCAGTGAACGAAAACAGAAACGTTGTTATTTTGCTACCTTTACGATTAATTGCAATTTTTTTCATGTTGAGCTATAGATTGTGGATGAATACACACAGAAAGGTACACCGTGCCAATGTTCACGCTTTATTTGTTTTTAAACGAGACGATTTAGAAATGGGTCCATTGGGAATACATGGCGATTTCAAGAGGGGTGGTGTAACGTTCTGGGTTCTCGGGTCTGGTTGACCTGAGATCCCGGCTACCATCCTGTCACCTGTCACTTTCCTCCCCCTTGATTGTATTATTGGTTGTCACCTGGGATTGGCTGTCACTCTGTGGAACGTGTGGAATGTCCTGGTATGTTGTCCCTTAAATAACTCCTGTCTTCTCTGTTCCTCGTCGGCTCTTCACACAATCTCCAGAACCAGTATGCGGCGAGTATGTGAAGAGCGAACCTACTCTCCGTCTCCTTATTGCCAACCACTATTGGAACTCTACACTCTTACCTGGTGCCACCGTAACAGAAGAGCCGACCGAGATGAGTTCCATGGAGGCAATTTGGGCGGAACTCCAGGCGCAGAAGGATGGTCTGCGGGTGGTGATGGAGCGTCAGAAGGAGGTGGGCAGCGAGCTGGGTCGCCTGGGCAGTATATCCGGTACTGCCCAGAAGACGGCGGATTCAGCCCTGGCCTCGCTGCCTGGGCGCTACGGGGGAGCCCCGGAGGGGTGTCGAGAGTTTGTCACCCAGTGTTCGCTTGTCTTCCAGCTCCAGCCACGGTCATTCCCTTCCGCCTTGTCCCGTGTGGCCTATATCATCACCCTCCTCACCGGCCGGGCCCTCTCCTGGGCTACGGCAGAATGGGAAAGCGGGTCGATGATCTGCCACGATGCGGACGCCTTTACCGGGGAGTTAAGATGTGTTTTCGACACTTCCCGTGTAATTTCCATTTATGAAGCCGGTGGGCGGCTTATCGCTTGCCGGCAAGGCCTCCACACCGTGGCAGATTATGCCATTGATTTCCGCATTCTGGCCCGGGAGGCGGCCTGGCCCGAAATACCCTGCTGTGTTCTGTTTGTCCAGGGGCTCTCGGTTCGCATAAAGGATGAGCTGTCGGTTCGCGAATTGCCGGAGCACCTGGATGGCATCATAAACCTGGCCATTCAAATGGACAATCGGCATCGGGAGAGAGGACGTGAGAGAGGATCAACGGCGTCTCAGCCTCAGGTACGATTCCCTTTCTCTTCCGGTGCCGATCTCATTCCGCGATACACAGGCGAACCACTGGGTGACGAACCAATGCAGTTGGGAGCGCTGTCGCTCTCTGACGCCGAGAGGAGGAGGTACGTGGAGCAGAAGCACTGCTTCCGGTGTGGGCAGACCGGTCACCGCTTCAGCAGTTGTCGGGCTGAGTCGGGAAACGGGAGGGCTCGCTAGGCTCTGGAGAGGCTTTAGCAGGTGGGCTCCTTTCTCCTTTCACCCGGGATTTGCGCACGTTTTTTTTAGGTTACTGTGGGTTGTGGGGAGACTTTCAAAAAGACCAGAGCATTGGTGGATTCGGGGGCAGCGGGGAATTTGATTCATGTGGGGTTGGCTGAACAGTGGGGTTTAGCCTTACAGACATTGCAGGTACCTATTCCGGTCCAGGCGTTGGATGTCATCAGATTTCCTCAGTGTGTTGTTGTTTTGGGTCATCCGTGGTTAGCCGAACGTCATTAATCGGGCAACGGGTGAACTTTCGGTGGGGAGCGGCGTCGAGTCGTCCCCCGGCGAGGGTTTACCCGCCCCTTCTTCTTTTTTGTCTCCCTCTTCTCTCTCCAGGATGGTGGTGAGCGTTGCAGATTCTGTCATACCTCCTAATCCTGATTTAATGGGTGTACCCAAGATCTATTGGGACCTTGCGGACGTTTTTAGTAAAGCGCGTGTTAAAGCACTACCACCTCATAGGTCATACGACTGCCCCATTGATCTTCTACCCGGTACCTCTCCACCCCGTGGGCGTATGTTCTCCCTCTCTCGCCCTGAGACTGTGTCTATGAACGATTACATTCAAGAGGCATTGCTCGCGGGGCATATCCGCCCTTCCACATCCCCTGCCAGCGCTGGCTTCTTTTTCGTTGCTAAAAAGGATGGGGTCAGCGACCGTGCATTGATTATAGGGGATTGAACAACGTTTCCGTTAAGAACCGTTATCCCCTACCTCTCATGGACACCGCCTTTGAGTGCTTACAGGGGGCAAAGGTCTTCTCTAAACTTGATTTACGTAATGCATACAATCTGGTCAGGATTAGAGAAGGAGACGAGTGGAAGACTGCATTTAATACTCCTAATGGGAATTATGAGTATTTAGTCATGCCCTTTGGTTTAGCTAATGCTCCAGCAGTCTTCCAAGCCCTGGTTAACGACGTGCTGCGGGACTTAATTGGGGTGTCAGTTTTTGTTTACCTAGATGACATCCTGATTTTTTATCGCAATATGGTGCAACACCAACTGCATGTTCGTGAGGTGCTTCGCGTCTCCTTGAGCATCAGCTATTTGTTAAGGCAGAGAAGTGTGTGTTTCACACTGACACCCTTTCCTTCCTGTGCTTTGTGTTGACGAAGGGTGATCTTCGCATGGATCCAACCAAGGTGAGTGCAGTCTTGGATTGGCCACGGCCTTCGTCGCTCAAGGAGCTGCAACGTTTTTTGGGCTTTGCAAATTTTTACAGGCATTTTTTCACAATTTTAGTGCCTTAGCCAATCCGTTAACAGCTCTCACTAAGTCCTCTCTCCCTGGCTTTGAATGGTCGCCTAGGGCAGAGTCGGCCTTCTGCGACCTCAAACGTCGATTTACCTCCGCCCCTGTTCTGATCCGCCACGATGCAGAGGCTCAGTCAATTGTGGAGGTGGATGCCTCTGACATCGCGGTGGGGGGGGGGTGATCTCTCAGAGATGTTTAAAGGACGGTAAAGTGCATCCTTGCGCTTTTTTTTCTCGCCGGCTGTCTTCGGCCGAGTGTAACTACGACGTGGGTAATCGGGAGTTATTGGCAATCAAATTGGCACTACAGGAGTGGAGACATTAGTTGGAGGGAGCGGCACATCCCTTCATTGTTTGGACTGATCATAAGAACTTGGCTTACATCCAAGGGGCTAAACGCCTTAACTCTCGCCAGGCCAGGTGGGCGTTATTCTTCACTCGATTTGGATTTACCATCTCCTATCGACCCGGTTCCAAAAACGTTAAGCCTGACGCGCTGTCGCGCCAATTTGATCCTCCGGGTCGAGAGGAGAGTCCCCATCCCATTATTCCACAGGCCTTGATTTTGGCGCCCGTGTCTTGGGGCATAGATGAGGTGGTAAGATCGGCTCTGGCACGGGAGCCTGATCCTGGTGGGGGCCCTCCGGGACGGCTGTATGTGCCCAAGGCTGCACGCTCACGCCTGCTGCAGTGGGCACATACTTCTTCACTCACCGGCCACCCTGGGGCCACTAGAACCCTGGAGTTTATCCGTAGGAGGTTCTGGTGGTCGACAGTGGAGGGGTATACGGCCTGCCCGGTGTGTGCGCGCAGTAACACCTCTCGCCGTGCACCTGCAGGTCTCCTCCGGCCTCTTCCTATTCCCAAATGTCCCTGGTCGCACATATCCCTGGATTTTATTTCAGGCCTACCCTTGTCAGATGGGTTCACTGCCATTTTGGTGGTGGTGGACCGTTTCTCCAAGGCGGCTCACTTCATTCCCCTTCCCAAACTTCCCTCGGCCCGAGAGACGGCTGATCTAGTGGTACAGCACGTCTTTCGGGTCCACAGGCTCCCAGTGGATATCGTGTCGGACCGGGTCCTCAGTTCGCCTCCAAGTTCTGGAAGGCGTTTGCCACCAGCCTCTGCGCCTCCGTCAGCCTGTCGTCTGGGTTTCACCCGCAGTCGAACGGGCAGACGGAGCGCGTCAACCAGGATCTGGAGGGGATCTTGAGGTGTTACGTTGCTGGGTGTCCGGCAACGTGGAGTAGGAGGTTGGCCTGGGCTGAGTACACGCATAATACCCTCCTCTCCTCCTCTACCGGTATGTCTCCATTTCAGTGTCAATATGGTTTTCAACCTCCTCTGTTTCCCGAGCAGGAGCAGGAGGCGGAGGTGCCTTCGGTCCAGGCACATGTGGCTCGCTGTCGCCGGACGTGGAATCGGGTTCGAACGGTGTTGCAGAAGGCTTCGGTTAAGGCCCAGCATCAGGCTAACCGCAAGCGGTCTCCGTTGGCCAGCAGCGCGGGTGAGCCATCTAGTGATATATATCTATGGGTACACGTTCCGTCACTCCGGGAAATACCTGTAGGTTTCACTTATGTGATTGATTTCTCCCTGGGAATATGCCATGAATATTAAGATGTCACATTCTTGCATTCGGAAATCTCAATTTCCTGGCGGTCACCTTCCTGTTCTGTTTTTACTAAATGAAAGTGAGCAATTAATATGATATATTAATAATCCTAATATATGATATTAAGACAGTGAATGGTGATTAACATTATAACATAAATACTACACCTCCACCCACACAAGATGGCCACCATGTAGCAACGTCGGTCTCCGTTGGCCAGCAGCGCGGGTGAGTCATCTAGTGATATATAGCTATGTGTAGGCTGGCAGTAGCTAGCAGTGTCCAGCTTTGCTGCGGTAACGTCACGCCCACTTTTCAACCATCAAATCAAATTGCTCCCAATGTCACGTCCCGCCTGCCTCTCCCGTGTCACTCAGGAAATACGTCACAATCCCGAAACTAGTTACTCTCGGAATCAGCTTCACTTTAAAGCTACATGGAGACCACATTCTCTGCATTTAAAAAACATTTTATTGAACTATGTTAAACACCAACATGTTCCAGTCCTCGCCTGGCTGGCTGGCTGACACATGCTGCTGTTAACATCGTCCAGTAAAACCTCTTTAGCTGCAGGAGGAGAAGTGGTTGATGCTCTTAATACATTTAACTTCAGGCTCAGTGACTCCATGCAGCACTAACCCACACGCACACGCTCAATTTAACATTCACTTTAGACACTTTAAACTCTTTCTAACACTACACCATATTTGATCCATGTATTACTAAAATATTAACACTACATCTCAGATTCAGATTCAGATTTCTCTATTCACCATATTGTATACACAAATGGAACGTGATATGACATTTCAGTGCATAACTTTTTTTCACAAATAAGAATAACATAACATAATAATAAATAATAATAATAAAGTGCAAAACAGGACAGACCAGTAACGATAAGACAATAAAGTGCATTTCTGCATTTTGTTGCATTTTGTATATTGTATATTTTTTTATAGTGTTTGGTCTTTATCCTTTTCACTTGTTATTTACTGTATGAAGCACAATCTCAGGAGGCTCATAGAGAACCAAGCATTTCACTGTAATGTACATGTGCCTTATATGTGACAAAATAAAACAAAAACTTGAAACTTGAACTTGAACTTGAATAACGGACCGATAACATGCCCCTTCCCGGGAGCTCACTTTAGACACTTTAACACTACATTATATTTATCTATTTATTAAAGAGATTTACACTACATTCATACCTCATTTGCATTTGCACCTTGCCTTAAAACGTTTTTGTACCTCATTGTCGGCATTTGTACCTCATTGTCTGCATTTTAATTCATTGTACTTAGATTGTACTTAGGTTGTACTTTAGTTTGTATTGTATATTGTATATTGTATAGTGTTATTCCACTTTTACTACTTTTTTTACTGTATGAAGCACATTCTCAGGGGCTCATACAGAACCAAGCATTTCACTGTCGAGTAGAGTACATGTAAAGTTGGATTCAAGAAGAGAAAAGAAAAGCTGTAATGCAGAAAGAAATTGATTTAGGTCTAATCTGTGTCTGATGAATGAATTCTTGTGTTGGGTTATGTATTAATTTGGAATGTCTTTGTCTAATGGTTATGAGGAATATTAGTATATGGAATGTCAAGCTGT
>NC_140179.1:8345641-8348141 GCF_963971535.1 Notolepis coatsorum | reverse complement strand
ACAGCGCGTCTCAGGCGAGAGCGTAAAGGGGGGCGTAATAGCATAGGTCAGTGGCCAATCAGAGCGCAAAACGGGAACCCGGAAACACGAACGCGTCGGTGTTATGTACCATGACCTTGTTTGCTCCTGTGTCACTGGGCATACAGGTGAGGGCTACTAATTAGCTAATTGCTGCTGATTGGTTACCTGCTGGCAGCTTAAAACCAGCCTGTCAGTCACACATGCAGCCTGTCTGTGGCTGGAGAATAGTGTGGAAGCAGAGACTTGTCACGGTCTCTCATTCTTTATTCTTTAGTTTGTTCCAGTAATTCCTTGTTAGAGTAGTATTTTGAGTTAGACACGGGTTTTGGTGTGGGTTTTGCACATAGGTTGCGTGCCTTTGAGCCAGGGTCGTAACAGTTGGTAAAAGCATACACGGGGCCTGGCCTGCATCATCTGTGTCAGATCAACAGGTCCATCAAGCTTCTACACACACACATCATTATTGTGTTGCGTTGCGTTGCGTTGTAAATGGCTGCTTTTAATTTTTTTGTTGCTTTTTTTATACAGCGCTTTTATCCAAAGCGTTTTTACAATTTTGTTCCTCACATTTGACTAATTCACTCACACATTCACACACCGACGGCGGAGGCGACCATGCAAGGTGCTAACCTGCTCATCGGGAGCAATTAGGGGTTAAGTGTCTTGCTCAAGGGACACACATCGACACCCTGCCCGGGAGGAGCGGGGAATCGAACCTGGAACCTCCGGATTGCCAGACGACTGCTCTACCTCCCGAGCCACTGTCGCCCCTGTGATACAAACACACACACAAACACACGCGCGCGCACATGCACGCACACGCACACACACACACACACACACACACACACACACACACACACACACACACACACACACACACACACACACACACACACACACACACACACACACACACACACACACACACACACACACACACACACACATACAAACAAACACACACGCTATCAGGAAAGTCACAGCCAAGGACGTCGCTTCCCCCCTCTGTGTGTAAAGTCAAGGTACCAGGCTTGATAACACTTTCTTTCACTCTGTTCTCACCTGGATCCAAGCAGGCGGGGGGACCAGAGGACGTGCCAGGTAGCTTTACTATTATAATATCTATGAACCAATATATATCTACATACATATAATGTACAATGCTGTATACACCGCATATTTACATTTATATTTTCATATTTACCGCATATATATCCATATTTGTCTGAATATTCCTGCATATAATCACTCTATATACTTACTTATACACCTGCATATAATCCATAGCTCTTTATGATAGCGTGTACAATAATGCTGTTGTATATATATCATATATTTGTATTGTTTTTCCCACCGCATAATGCTAATGCACACCTGTCTGTACTTACCTGCACATAGTCCTTTACTATATCTATATCTGTACATGTCCTACTCTTACTAGTTACGCTGCTGGCCAGTAGTAGTCATACGGTCTCTATTTATATAATACAACTCTGTACACACATCTGATTAGCACTACACTCAGTAGTACTAATTTGTATATTGTGTGCCCAGTTGAACCACCTGTACATTGTATATTGCTGTTGCACTTTACTGCTACATTTGCACTCTGGTTGGATGCCAAACCTATTTTCATTGTACTGTACTTGTGCTGTATGATATGACAATACATTTTAATCTAATCTAATCTATATACATTCGATTATATATTCCAGTTCGGAACTGCTACTTGATTATGAAAACATTCTCCGGTGAACTAATTGTTTATATCAGTAGGATCTTAACCCTTTCACTGCCACACGACAGCCGGTTAACCCTTTCACTGTGACAATACAGAAGGTTAGCCCTTTACTATCACACAACCGACGGCGATGCTCCATCATTAGCATCATCAGCTCCGCATCCTAGTATTCATTCTTTGAATACTGTTGCAGTTCGTCAAGACACAAGACGAAGAGTAATATTGTCTCATTTTACTTCAGTCTAACAAGCTAAACTGGAGACATGCTAGGAGACATGCTAGGAGACATGCTAGGAGACATGCTAGGAGACATGCTAGGAGACATGCTAGGATGTTTAGTTTCTCAACCACAGCATTGTTGACATTTAAAAAAAAAAAAAGGGACCATTAGTACATGTAACCTATTCAATATCTATATGTCACAGAGCATTCCTAGCACGTCTATATTGTTAAGATAAACCTATATTTACACACTGAACTGTTACCTGCCTCTATACAAATCATATAGAGTATAGGCGATATTATCTGACCATACATACAAGTACATTTAAAACTCTGGACCCAAAATATACAAAGAACCGATGTTAAAAACATACTTGGTGTCAAAGAAAATATACTGTGATTCAAACAGAACCGTAGCAGTGTAACACCGTTCGCCTGTACGGTTAGACTTGTCATCCTGTGTACAGTATTTATGTGTTGTGTGCTTTCATGTCCGTCCCCCCCTACCACCAC
>NC_140179.1:8341005-8345441 GCF_963971535.1 Notolepis coatsorum | reverse complement strand
GATACCTACATACATACACACACTCAAGTTCAAGTTTCCTTATTAGTTTTCATACAGAAGTACAGAATACTTTTATACAAAATGCTTCTTTCTGTTACGCTCCGGGGACTGTGCTAGACAAAAATAGATAAGTATAAAATAAGTATAGCGGTATAAAATAGAAGTCAAGTACGTAGACAAAAGTGTTCAGTATATACATATATAAAATGTACAATGCAGAGTAGAAGTAACTGAGTTACAATACAATATACTATACAGTACAAAGCAGAAATGGGATGAGGTACAATTTACAGTAAGGTGTAATGAGGTATGGGTTGTAGTGCAAATTCTTTACTAATAAATATAAAGTGTGTTTAGGTGTTCTAAAGTCGACCTAGCATACCGTGCGGCAAAGGGAACCGCTCCCGCCTACCTCCGGTCAATGGTCTCTAACTACACACCCTCAAGACCCCTACGCTCTGCGTCTTCTGGCCGCCTCAGATCTACTCCTATCCAAGCTCCCGGAGGGTCATCAAAGAGAAGCCGCCTATTCTCAGTCCTTGCCCCACAATGGTGGAATGAACTACCCATCCCAGTTAGGACAGCCGAATCCCGTCCAATCTTTCGCCGTCGACTAAAGACTCACTTCTTCAACCATTATCTGAAATGATATAAAAAAAAAAAAAAAAAAATCTAACCCCGACTAACCTTAATGTCATGCACTTGTCCTAATAAACTAACCTACACTGTAACACGCAACACTTTGATGAACATTGTTACTCAGCTGATAGAGTTATACCCTTCTTGCTGTCTTGTCGCACAGAACTTGTAAGTCGCTTTGGATAAAAGCGTCAGCTAAATGACTAAATGTAAATGTAAATGTAAAGTGGGTGCTGCAGTGAGTTGTTTGTTTAAAGTGAGTGTGTGCGTGTGGATGTGTGTGCTGTGAGTGCATTTGATGGTTGTTACATAGTGTTATTGTTCGTTGAGCATCCTGATGGCCTGGGGATAGAAGCTTCTTCTGAGTCTCTCTGTGCTTGCCATGAGACTCCGGTATCACTTGCCTGACCGGAGCAGTTCAAAGAGGCAGTTGTTTGGGTGGCTGGAGTCTTTGATAATTCTCTTAGCCTTACCCATGCACGCTTGTTGTAAATGTCCTGGAGAGTGGGAAGCCCCCCTCCAATTGTGCGTTCGGCTGAACGGGCCACTCTCTGTAGTCTGCTACGGTCTTGTGCAGTGCTATTCCCAAACCAGGAGGTGATATTGCCAGTCAGGATGCTCTCTATTGTGCATGAGTATAAGTTCTTAAGGATCTTCTGACTGACTTGGAACTTCCTTAGGCGCCTGAGGAAGTAGAGGCATTGCGTGCCTTCTTCACAACACTGTCAATGTGTGTGGTCCATGTCAAGTCCTCGGATATGTGGGCTCCGAGGTACTTGAAAATGTTCACTCTCTCAACCGGTGCCCTGTCGATGCTGAGGGGCCTGTAGTCCCTGACCCCGGATCTCCTGAAGTCCACAATCATCTCTTTTGTTTAGCTGACATTCAGGGAGAGGCAGTTCTCCTGACACCACTGTGACAGATTCTCTACCTCTTCCAGGTAGGCCCTCTCGTCATTGGCAGAGATCAGGCCCACCACTACTGTGTCATCAGCTAATTTGATGATTGTGTTGTTGTTCCGCTGTGCCACACAGTCATGTGTGTACAGGGAGTAGAGGAGGGGACTCAGAACACAGCCCTGGGGGGCCCCTATGTTGAGCGTGATGGATGAGGAGGTGCAGTTGCCTGTTCTTACCACCTGGGGTCTACCCGTCAGGAAGTCCAAGACCCACTGGCAGAGGTCATAGTTCAAGCCCAGGTCCCTGAGCTTGGCTATGAGTTTGGAGGGGACTATGGTATTGAATGCTGAGCTGTAGTCGATGAACAGCATTCTCACATAGTTCCCCTGCCTCTTGTCCAGGTGGGATGCTGCTGTGTGCAGCACATGGGCTATGGCGTCCTCCGTGGACCTGTTGGGGCGATATGCAAATTGCAGGGGGTCCAGGTTGATGGGGAGGGAGGAACAGATGTAGCCCTTCACTAGCTTCTCAAAGCACTTCATGGCTATGGAGGTGAGAGCTACAGGGCGGTAGTCGTTGAGGCAAGCGGCCGTAGATTTTTTGGGTACAGGGATAATGGTGGACTTCTTCAGACAGGTGGGGATGACTGTTCTAAGGACAGGTTAAATATGTCAGTGAATACCGGGGCCAGTTGGTCGGCACAGACTTTTAGGATGCGGCTGGGGATGCCGTCCGGTCCTGCTGCCTTCCTGATATTCACTTTCTTAAAGGTCCTCCTCACCTCATGTTCTGTTACCCTGAACACTGAGTCTCCCTCAGCAGCCCCCCCCTCCATTGCAGTGGTTTGTAGGCTGGTGTTGTTATTCACAGCCTCAAACCTCGCATAGAACACACAACACATTACATGTACGGTACCCATACTCACTACCACACCACACATCCATGTACCCACACACACTACCATACATACATTAGCAGGGGTGTAAAAGGTACTAAAGTACTAAAAAGTAAAAACTTTTTTTCTCACTGTCTATTCTTCTGATAGCAGGTGTTTAATCAAATATCCCCGCTTTCTAGTCTTGCACAAGGACCAATCAGCATGAGTATGGGCGTGTTCATTTTCCATTGATGGGGATTTGATTGGTTGTTTTTAAATAAATGGCGGCTGCAGGATTAATAACGTTAACGTTAGTTCGGCCAGAGAAACAAATATACTAATTAAAATGGTTGGACCTGCGATATTTGTACTTTGTACTTTGTATTGCATTTTAAATGTAAGGAGTAAAAAGTATGTTTTTTTTTCTCTGAAATGTAATTGAGTAAAAGTACCGGTATACAAACCTAATAATAGTAAAGAGTGAAGTACAAATCCCCCAAAACAGTATTGTAACTAAGTACAATTACTCAAGTACTTTACACCCCTGACTCATACTCACTACCACACCACTAAGCCATGTACCCACCCACACATGCCCTCTGCTACACATGCATGTCAGTGCAATTAACAAACACACACAGTAACACTTTAGGGAGCACAGAGCCGCCATCTTGCCCATCTAGCTTTACAAACAATCACACCTTTATTGTTACTAACACAACACATTTCAGTTGTGCTGTGAATGTATTCTCACAACAACACACAGTGCAGATGCGTACGATACAGTGATGTTGTCGTGAGCCCACAGTTTGATACTGTCTTGTTTGGGGTTATGGTTCAAGGCAGGGGGGGGGGCTCTGAAGGGGCTCTGTCTGAAGGGGCGCCACCAGCTCACATTAGAATAGAGGGTTCTGATGGCATTAACCCTTTCACTGCCTCACTACCAAATGGTTAACCATTTCCCCACTGCAATACAGATGGTTAACCCTTTCACTGCCACATGACGAAGGGTTAACCCTTTCACTACCACACTACAGAAGGTCAACCCTTTACTATCACACTACAGACGGTTCTGTAGTGTGATAGTAAAGGGTTGACCTTCTGTAGTGTGGTAGTGAAAGGGTTAAAACTCTGTTTTTACTTTCGATTTGTTCAATGAATGAAACATAATTCAACTGGACTTGAAGAAGTCTTTGTTTGTAGCATGCATCGCTACATTGGCGAACACACACACATGCAAGACGGGCGACACATAGGAACACACACACACACATGCATTTTTGTGTGATTAAAATCAATTACAATAAAGATAACAGCACTAATATAGCCTATATACATGGGCTTTTCAAACTTCAGACATTGTGGACAAAAGCCTGCGTACGCAATTTGAGAACCAACTGGAGATGAGAAGAGGGAGGGAGAGGAGAGCAGCTGTTTCCACATCGGCTGTGTTCACAGGGTTAACCAGAACAAGGTTCTCAGCCACGACCCCCAAAGGACCCTAACCCTAACCCAAAGGTCACCATGCACAGGTGACTAGATTGATTGATTTTATTCATGGGTATAGATATAGCAGACACAAAATCCAAGGGATGACATGTCAAAGTGAACAACACTTATTGCCAATCACGGTCCCTGATGGCATAAGAATTAGATAGACAGTAACACATATCATTAGCAATACATCAAGCACTTCGATGTCCTCTGTTAGGTGGACCCTGCACAGCAAAGGACCTAGCACTCTACAACGGCTTGGACGATATATATAAAAATGCTTTGTACAAGTATAAGCAGACTACAAAGAGTGACACGTTCAGCCGAACGCACAATTGGAGGGGGGCTCCCCACCCTCCAGAACATTTACTACAAGCGTTGCAAGGGCAAGGCTAAGAGAATCATTAAAGACTCCAGTCACCCGAACAACTGCCTCTTTGAACTGCTGCGGTCAGGCAAGCGATACCGGAGTCTCAAGGCGAGCACAGAAAGACTCAGAAGTAGCTTCTATCCCCAGGCCATCAGGC
>NC_140179.1:8323505-8336005 GCF_963971535.1 Notolepis coatsorum | reverse complement strand
TCCTGTCTCGTGTACATGTCCATTTGTGTTTTTGTGCCTTTTTATGTTCCATGTATGGACCACAATGGAAACATGTGCGCATGTTCCTCCTACTGGTCGGTACAAGGGAACCCTGAAGCCTACCACATGCTTCCTCCGACACATGTGGAGACAACCAGTGGCTCTCTTATCACCTGGCAGCGAGGACTCTCATTGGTGAAGCGTAACGTGTGGGAGGTCACTTCCTTTCCTTCATTTCCTGCCTTTCGCTGAGCAAGCGCCCAGACCTGACCTGTCCACAATGCCAGATTCCCACCCACGACTTCCCTCCCCCTAACTCAGCCAAACGAGTTAGTATGACGACCGGCCCAAGCCGCAAGGCAATGCTGACTCCGGGAGTCGAGACCGCAGCCTCTTGCATTGGTGACGAGCGCAATCTCCGCTACGCCACCCGACCACCAGCGGCGGTGAAAGGTTTAACAAAAGACTAGAACAAAGCACAACTTATAGACGGGTTTCACGTTTATAAACATACCGTGTTGGAGTCAATCTGCAACACCCGCCGAATCACATGACTGAGTTGCTACCCCGGCTCTATGGAGAAACCATGGCACTCCCCTGACTAAAAGTATAATGGAGCTCTAAGGAGAAACCATGGCACTCCCCTGACTAAAAGTATAATGGAGCTCTATGGAGACACCATGGCACTCCCCTGACTAAAAGTATAATGGAGCTCTAAGGAGAAACCATGGCACTCCCCTGACTGAAAGTATAATGGAGCTCTATGGAGAAACCATGGCACTCCCCTGACTAAAAGTATAATGGAGCTCTATGGAGAAACCATGGCACTCCCCTGACTGAAAGTATAATGGAGCTCTATGGAGAAACCATGGCACTCCCCTGACTAAAAGTATAATGGAGCTCTATGGAGAAACCATGGCACTCCCCTGACTGAAAGTATAATGGAGCTCTATGGAGAAACCATGGCACTCCCCTGACTAAAAGTATAATGGAGCTCTATGGAGAAACCATAACACTCCCCTGACTAAAAGTTGCTTCAAATGAAAACGGCTGGATGTCATTTGGCCAAATCAGCATGGCTGTGAGTGTGAGTCTTTCACCTTTTATTTATCTAGCTTTAGCATGAATTGATTGTTTAGATCGCTAGCATGGCTAACAAATGCTAATATCTTTTCGTCTGCCCTGTTGTTCTGAGCAGGATTGATTGATTGATTGAACATTTTATTAACAGATTGCAGAATGGGTACAATGGGCTCAATACACACAATTGTTAAGGGGATACAGACCAGAGAAACACTTTCGTCTTGTTTACATCAGGGTCCCCCATTTTCAATTAATCATAAATTGAAAAAGGATTACGTTCCTTTTTGTGTCCTTGTGTTGATGCGTGCGATCGAGACGTGGACGAGGAACTAATATTTTAAAAGTTGAATAAAGCAAGCGGTGTATCTTTCTACACACGTCTCTCTCTGTTTGGTTCGTTTGGTTCGAGTGAATCCGTGTTGTGGACGGTGCTGCTGCCTCTGTGGGCTACACAGCTCAGCTGGGGACCGTACTCAGGGCTAACAGAGCCTGGACGGCTATGGTGGTCATCAAGTCACACACATAGAAATGTATACCGTGTGTGTGTGTGTGTGTGTGTGTGTGTGTGTGTGTGTGTGTGTGTGTGTGTGTGTGTGTGTGTGTGTGTGTGTGTGTGTGTGTGTGTGTGTGTGCGTGTGTGTGTGTGTGTGTGCGTGTGTGTGTGTGTGTGTGTGTGTGTGTGTGTCTGTCTGTGTGTCTCTCTCTCTCTCTCTCTGGCTGGGTAAAACTGTGGGTCATCCAGGATGCCAGGCCCTTAAAGACGCACTATAAAACTAATGGTCCTTAATGGGACCACCTTGACTGTCAGGACCTCTGTAGCACAACCGCATTGCTGCAGACCTGTAAACTATCTCTCTCTCTCTCTCTCTCTCTCTCTCTCTCTCTCTCTCTCTCTCTCTCTCTCTCTCTCTCTCTCTCTCTCTCTCTCTCTCTCTCTCTCTCCCTCTCTCTCTCTCTCTCTCAGACACACACACAGCAGCAGCAGCTATAAACAGTGTTCTCACTTCCCTCGCCCCTCCCTGCACAGACACAGAGAGGCTGGGGAACGGTGTAAAATGCTAACAGGTCTCACAGTGGAGACGTTTCGCGTGGTTTAAGGCCTCAAAGAGAACTGTCTGCCCAGCTTGGGTTTCCTTTTATTGGGGTATTGGGGCAGGAATACTTCTCCCCTCAGGAATGTCTTCTTCTGTGTTGGAACCTATTGCCCACGTTTTACAGCCCAGTTCAGCGGTTCAGCTCATTCACCGGTTCGGTCGTTGATTGGAAGTAGTTTCCTGTGAGGAGGTGACGGCTACAGTGTAGAATCACCCGCGTCACTCTGGCGTCAGCGGCCTGTCGCTCAGCGAGACACGACAACACGCGCTCTTCATATCCAGGGGTGTAAAGTTCTTGAGTAATTGTACTTCGGTACAATACTTAAGTACTTGTTTTTTGGGGGATTTGTACTTCACTCGAGTATTATTAGGTTTGTATACTTGTACGTCTTTTACTCAATTACATTTCTGAGAAAACAAAACATACTTTTTACTCCTTACATTTAAAATGCAGACCTACGAAGTACAAAGTACAAATCTCGCAGGTCCAACTATTTTAATTAGTATATTTGTTTCTCTGGCCGGACTAACAACGTTATTAATCCTGCGGCCGCGCTTTATTTAAAAACAGCCAATCAAATCCCCATCAATGGAAAATGAACCCGCCCATACCCATGCTGATTGGTCCTTGTGCAAGACTAGAAAGCGGGGATCTTTGATCACTCACTCACTCACTCACTCACTCACTCACTCACTCACTCACTCACTCACTCACTCACTCACTCACTCACTCACTCACTCACTCACTCACTCACTCACTCACTCACTCACTCACTCACTCAGTCTGAGGAGCTACCGAGAGAGGAGGAGGAGCTACAGATAGAGGAGGAGCTACAGAGATAGGAGGTGGAGCTACAGAGAGAGAAGGAGCTACAGAGAGAGAGGAGGAGCTACAGAGAGAGAGGAGGAGCTACAGAGAGAGGAGGAGCTACACAGATAGAGAGGAGGAGCTACAGAGAGAGAGGAGGAGCTACATAGAGAGAGGAGGAGCTACATAGAGAGAGGAGGAGCTACATAGAGAGAGGAGGAGCTACAGAGAGAGATAGGAGGAGCTACATAGAGAGGATGAGCTACACAGAGAGAGAGGAGGATGAGCTACAGAGAGAGAGGATGAGCTACAGAGAGAGAGGAGGAGCTACACAGCGAGAGATGAGGAGGAGGAGGAGCTACAGAGAGAGGAGGAGCTACAGAGAAAGAGGAGGAGCTACAGAGAGAGAGGAGGAGCTACAGAGAGAGAGGAGGAGCTACAGATAGAGATAGGAGCTACAGAGAGGAGGAGGAGCTACATAGAGAGGAGGAGCTACAGAGAGAGGAGGAGATACAGAGAGATAGGAGGAGGAGCTACATAGAGAGGAGGAGCTACATAGAGAGAGAGGAGGAGCTACAGAGAGAGGATGAGCTACACAGAGGAGGAGCTACAGAGAGAGGAGGAGCTACATAGAGAGAGGAGGATCTACAGAGAAAGATGAGGAGGAGCTACAGAGAGAGAGGAGGAGCTACAGAGAGAGGAGGAGCTACACAGAGAGAGAGGAGGAGCTACATAGAGAGAGGAGGATCTACAGAGAAAGATGAGGAGGAGCTACAGAGAGAGAGGAGGAGCTACAGAGAGAGGAGGAGCTACATAGAGAGATGAGGAGCTACAGAGAAAGAGGAGGAGGAGCTATAGAGAGAGAGAGAGGAGGAGCTACATAGAGAGAGGAGGAGCTACAGAGAGAGAGGAGGAGCTACATAGAAAGAGGAGGGGCTACAGAGAGAGATGAGGAGCTACAGAGAGAGAGGAGGAGCTACATAGATGAGGAGGAGCTACAGAGAGAGAGGAGCTACACAGAGAGAGAAGAGGAGCTACAGAGAAAGAGGAGGAGCTACAGAGAGAGAGGAGCTACACAGAGAGAGAGGAGGAGCTACAGAGAAAGAGGATGAGCTACAGAGAGAGAGGAGGAGCTACAGAGAGAGAGGAGGATCTACATAGAGGAGGATGAGCTACAGAGAGAGAGGAGGAGCTACATAGAGAGGAGGAGCTACATAGAGAGGAGGAGCTACAGAGAGGAGGAGCTACATAGAGAGAGGAGGAGCTACATAGAGAGGAGGAGCTACATAGAGAGAGAGGAGGAGCTACAGAGAGAGGATGAGATACAGAGAGGAGGAGCTACATAGAGAGGAGGAGCTACAGAGAGAGAGGAGGAGCTACAGAGAGAGATGAGGAGCTACATAGAGAGGAGGAGCTACATATAGAGAGAGGAGGAGCTACAGAGAGAGGAGGAGCTACAGAGAGAGAGGATAAGCTACACAGAGAGGAGGAGCTACAGAGAGAGGAGGCGCTACAGAGAGAGGAGGAGCTACAGAGAGAGGAGGAGCTACATAGAGAGAGGGGGAGCTACAGAGAGAGGAGGAGCTACAAAGAGAGGTGGGGCTACAGAGATAGAGGAGGAGCTACATAGAGAGGAGGAGCTATACAGATATGAGGAGCTACATATAGAGGAGGAGCTACAGTGAGAGGAGGAGCTACAGAGAGAGAGGAGGAGCTACAGAGAGAGAGGAGGAGCTACATAGAGAGATGAGGAGCTACAGAGAAATAGGAGGAGGAGCTATATATAGAGAGAGGAGGAGCTACATAGAGAGATGAGGAGCTACAGAGAGAGAGGAGGAGCTACATAGAAAGAGGAGGAGCTACATAGAGAGAGGAGGAGCTACAGAGAGATAGGAGGAGCTACATAGAGAGGATGAGCTACATATAGAGGAGGAGCTACAGAGAGGAGGAGCTACATATATAGAGAGAGGAGGAGCTACATAGAGAGGAGGAGCTACATAGAGAGAGAGGAGGAGCTACAGAGAGAGGATGAGATACAGAGAGGAGGAGCTACATAGAGATGAGGAGCTACAGAGAGAGAGGAGGAGCTACAGAGAGAGGATGAGCTACATAGAGAGATGAGGAGCTACATAGAGAGGAGGAGCTACATAGAGATAGAGGAGGAGCTACAGAGAGAGGAGGAGCTACAGAGAGAGGATGAGCTACATAGAGAGAGGATAAGCTACACAGAGAGGAGGAGCTACAGAGAGAGGAGGCGCTACAGAGAGAGAGGAGGAGCTACAGAGAGAGGAGGAGCTACATAGAGAGAGGAGGAGCTACAGAGAGAGGAGGAGCTACAAAGAGAGGTGGGGCTACAGAGAGAGAGGAGGAGCTACATAGAGAGGAGGAGCTATACAGATAGGAGGAGCTACATATAGAGGAGGAGCTACAGTGAGAGGAGGAGCTACAGAGAGAGAGGAGGAGCTACAGCGAGAGAGGAGGAGCTACAGAGAGAGAGGAGGAGCTACAGAGAGAGAGGAGGAGCTACAGAGAGAGCCCCAGCGGTGACCTTTCTCTGTGTTGCTGCTATTTAGAAGCACATCTGTTTGCAGCCTGCGTTAGCCTGTTTGCATCCCTGGATGTTTGTTGGGCTAAGAGGGGCTACACACCCACACTGATTAGCCTGCCCACAGACTGCCACAGTGGGGCCCATCTGGCTGAGCAACACACACACACACAGAGCTTGTATGCGAAAGGGCTTCGTTCCAAACCCATTCTGAAACGCTGTAACACTTTGAGGCGTGAGATCAAACCGTCCCCAGTTAGGACAGCCGAAACCCGTCCAATCTTTCGCCCTCCAACTAAAGACGCACTTCTTCAACCATTATCTGAAGAAAAAAATATATATCTAACCCTAACTAACCTTACTGTCATGCACTTGTCCTAATAAACTAACCTACACTGTAGCACTCAACACTTTGATGAACATTGTTACTCAGCTGATAGAGCTGTACCCTTCCTGATGACTTGTCGTACAGAACTTGTAAGTCGCTTTGGATAAAAGCGTCAGCTAAACGACTAAATGTAAATGTAAATGTAAATGTAGCAAATACTTCTCTACTTTTACTTAAGTCGAATTTGAATGGAGGACTTTTACTTTGACCAGAGTACTCATTTATCTGGGTATTTCTACATTTACTGGCCGTGCACTTTGTTGCTCTCCCCAAACTCCCCTCTGCTTTAGAGACCGCGGACCTGATGGTGCTCCACGTCTTCCGCCTTCACGGGATCCCGGTGGACATCGTCTCCGACAGGGGCCCTCAATTCATCTCCCAGGTCTGGAAGGTCTTCTGTCGGGCCCTGGGGGCCACGGTCAGTCTCTCCTCCGGATACCACCCGTAAACCAACGGCCAGTCGGAGCGGGCCAACCAGGACCTGGGGTCCCACACTTTGCTTAGAAATGATCGTACGCACGGGTTACGCACATATCTGTGCGTACGCAACATTGATAAATGAGGGCCAAGGTCTTTACTTCATGCCAGGAATCATTCAGGTGCCAATGGATCATTTTGGATTTTCCTTTTCAATGGCTACGCCATCCATAAAAGTGCTGTATATCTAGCTACACGTTGCAGTTTGCATGGAAATATCTCTAGAAATCGTTGGTTAACTTTGAGACTAAAAGTAGACATGAATCAAAATAGCTTCGTCAAAAGGGGAAACTTTTGAAAGATATTATGGATTTTCTCCCAATTGGATCTTATAGTGATGGTGTTTTCATCACATCACGGTAATAAAGGAACACAGAATGATGAACGTGAAATGTGTGTATCGGCAAATCTAGAACGAAGTAATAAAAAAACGCGATCGCAGTCGAGTTAAAGCTGGTAACAGGCAGGGGTGTAAAAAGTACCCAGAAATGATACTCAAGTAAAAGTCAGAGTATCTGGCTGAAAACACACTTGAGTAAAAGTTTAAAAGTTTCTACTTTTAAATGTACTTTTACTGTCTATTCTTCTGATAGCAGGTGTTTAATCAAAGATCCCCACTTTCTAGTCTTGCACAAGGACCAATCAGTATGGGTATGGGCAGGTTCATTTTCCAGTGATGGGGATTTGATTGGCTGTTTTTAAATAAAGAGCGGCCGCAGGATTAATAACGTTAACGTTAGTTCGGCCAGAGAAACAAATGTACTAATTAAAATAGTTGGACCTACGAGATTTGTACTTTGTACTTTGTAGGTCTGCATTATAAATGTAAGGAGTAAAAAGTATTTTTTTTCTCTGAAATGTAATTGAGTAAAAGTACAAGTATACAAACCAAATAATACTTGAGTAAAGTACAAATCCCCCAAAAACAATACTTAAGTATTGTAACAAAGTACAATTACTCAAGTACTTTTCACCCCTGTTTTTTTTATCACATCGCGGTAATAAAGGACCGTTGAATGATGAACGTGAAATGCTCGTATCGGCAAATCCGGGAACGAATGAATGAAAAACCGTGATCGCATGTATTAATTCCTCCGTCGGTCGAGTTACAGCCGACCCATGTGCTGCACACAGCAGCATCACACCTGGACAAGAGGCAGGGGAACTATGTGAGAATGCTATTCATCGACTACAGCTCGGCATTCAATACCATAGTCCCCTCCATACTCATAGCCAAGCTCAGGGACCTGGGCTTGGGCTATGACCTCTGCCAGTGGGTCTTGGACTTCCTGACTGGCAGACCCCAGGTGGTGAGAGCAGGCAACTGCACCTCCTCATCCATCACCCTCAACATAGGGGCCCCCCAGGGCTGTGTTCTGAGTCCCCTCCTCTACTCCCTGTACACACACGACTGTGTGGCTCAGCGGAGTAGCAATACAATCGTCAAATTTGCTGACGACACAGTGGTGGTGGGCCTGATCTCTGCCAACGACGAGAGGGCCTACCTGGAAGAGGTCAAGGTCCTGGCGGGATGGTGCCAGGAAAACAGCCTCTCCCTGAACGTCAGCAAAACAAAGGAGATGATTGTGGACTTCAGGAGGTCGGGGGTCAAGGACTACAGCCCCCTCAGCATCGACGGGGCACCGGTTGAGAGAGTCAACAGCTTTAAGTACCTCGGAGCCTACATATCCGAGGACTTGACATGGACCACACACATTAACAGTGTTGTGAAGAAGGCACGACAACGCCTCTACTTCCTCAGGCGCCTAAGGAAATTCCAAGTCAGCCAGAAGATCCTTAAGAACTTCTACTCATGTACAATAGAGAGCATCTTGACCGGCAACATCACCTCCTGGTTTGGGAATAGCACTGCACAAGACCAAAGCAGACTACAAAGAGTGACACGTTCAGCCGAACGCACAATTGGAGGGGGGCTCCCCACCCTCCAGAACATTTACTACAAGCGTTGCAAGGGCAAGGCTAAGAGAATCATTAAAGACTCCAGTCACCCGAACAACTGCCTCTTCGAACTGCTGCGGTCAGGCAAGCGATACAGGAGTCTCAAGGCAAGCACAGAAAGACTCAGAAGAAGCTTCTATCCCCAGGCCATCAGGCTGCTAAACGAACAATGAATGAACACTACACAACAACAACCACCAAACGCACATAGCACACACATCCACATGCACACACTCACTTTAAACAAACACACTGTAGCACCCACTCCACACACTTATAGCACACACCCACTTTAAACAAACACACTGTAGCACCCACTCCCCACACTTTATATTTATGGATGAAGGATTGCACTACAACTCGTACACCTTACTGTAAATTGTACCTAAAATTGTACCTCATCCCATTTCTGCTTTTCACTAGAAAGTACTGTACATTAGTACACTGCATAGTATTGTGTATTGTATATTATATGGTAACTCAGAACATTGTACATATGTCTATACCGAACACTGTGACCTCATTTTCTTCTTCTAAATTCATGCTATATTATGTTATTATGTTATTTGATACTATCTTGTCTAGCACAGTCTCTGGAGCGTAACAGTAAGAAGCATTTTGTATGAAAGTATTCTGTACTTCTGTATGACAACTATTAAAGAACTTGAACTTGAACTAACAGGGCTGCACAAAAAAACGGCTTGAATCTAGTCTCTTCCTCAGCTAATTTTATCGTCCGAATCGTATCATAATAAAAAAAATAAAAACAATTACGTCTCTTTTGTCCGTCGCCGGTGATCCCAAGGTAGGAGCCACCTGAGGTGCAGCAGGTCAAACCTTCAGTAAATAAGAATAGGATATTAGTTGTAGCTGTACTTGTTAGGAAGGAGGCTGTTGGTTTGTATAAGCCTCTGGGCATGCACCCATTGGATTTTACCCTTTTCTTTTCTCTCTCTTTTTGTGTGTGAGTTTTTCGAGTCTTTCTTCGGCCCTTCGTGGGGAAGCACTTTCAGATGTTTGCATTTAGTGAATGTGTAATTATGGCATATTGTGTCTGCCGTCGGGGGAAGAGCGGGGCTTGTCCGCTCGCATTAGGGCTGACTTAATTGTGTGAACATCTCAAGGCAGCACTGGCCTGATTTTGGACCAGGGGGGGGGTGAGGTGTGTTTGTGTTTGTGTGTGTGTGTGAGAGAGAGAGAGAGAGAGAGAGAGAGAGAGAGAGAGAGAGAGAGAGAGAGAGAGAGAGAGAGAGAGAGAGAGAGAGAGAGAGATCCACGGCGGGAATAGAATAGAGTGCATTAAAAACTCACCAAACGTCCAAGAGGATGGAGACAACCGCGTGGAGTTGACGAAGTTCATCTGCCGAACGACCATCCTCTTCATCTTGGCATAACAATGCTGCACGCGCTGTCTCTAGGTTAGCTAACACTAGTTAGCCTTTAGCTAAGCTAGCTACTAGCCGACATCATCATGGCTATATCCCGACTGAACCACACGTTAGCACTCAATATTATAACGTAGCTAAAGCTAACTAGCTGTCCCTGTCTTTAGCCGGGATGGCTAGCCTGACTGAACTGTCTAACATGCAACAACTTTCATCTTCAGTCCATCTGCCGAACGATGTCCTCTTCATCTTGGCTGGCATAACCTCCAATGCTGCATGCACGAAATAGTCAGACGCTAGTGATGGGTCGGTCATGAGCGACTCGTTCATAAGAGCCGATTCATTGCCGTGAGCGTGAGTCGAATCGCCCCCCCCCCCCCCGGCACGCACACAGACACACACAATGAACTCAACAGACGCTACCTTATCTGTAACCCCTCCCCTCATTGAAACAATTCTGCTGCCTGCAGAGCCTCAGGCTATGGTTAGACTAGTGTATTCCTGGCGTTTTTTTTATACGTTTTTGACGACGTTTCATGTCCTATCTACACAGAAATGCGTTTTTTGGCGTTTTTTTGTGGATACGGCTGAAACGCAAAATTGTGTTTGCGTTTGGAGATACGCAAAAAAACGCCAGGAATACAGCGTGTAGTCAGCACGGAGCAGTTGTTGCGAAAACGCCCATGCGCAGTAGATACCATCTGCGTGCCCTTCCTGTGTACAGTGTGTGTGTTTGGGACAGAGCTCCGTGTCCAAATAGCTTCAGCTACCATGTGTTGTCAAGTTATTGTTATAAGGACCCCAGTCCAAGCTACAACAGTCTGCATTCCCTTAACAATTGTTTGTATTGAGCCGTATTGTATTGTACCCATATGCAATATGTTAAATAAAGTTTACATCCATTCATTCTGCTAGCATTACCGATTGCAGGAGCAGCTGGCTAACGTGAGCTATCAGGATTCAGACCCTGTTAGCTCAGAGTTCCTCTTTCAACTTAAGAAGCATTAAACAAAATGGCCCAGTCATCTATTCACCTTTGTTTAATACACACAGCGTTGTCTCTAATGTTATCTAACTACTGATAGCTCGCGATATCATCAGTTTTGATGCTGGCTAAGTAGCGTGAGCTAACGTTAGCTTCTAGCCACAATGCTATATTGTTATAATGGCATACTCCATTGACGTTAGCATGCAGCTAACAATGCTACAATGCTACCGATCGTTTTTTAGCCTAAACTATCCGCTCTTGGTGGTCACTTGTGTTGATGTTAAGTTTTGTTTCATCAACAAATGACAGGCAGAACACACAGTGAATGTATCCGTTTTGTTTATTGCACTTTTATTAGGCTTTGCTGAAAAATTATTGCTGCATTGAGTAAAGCAAGATGGTGGCGCGGCATAGGCGCCTGCCTTATTGACATTTTCTTTGCTGGAGCTTCCACCAGGAAGTGTATTGGCACATTCGTTCTGATTGGTTGAAATTGCCTTCATGTTTGCCACCTACTGCCACCTACTTCTTTGGCAGTGTACTACATCAGTGTGCTCTGGTGACAAAAACGAAAAAAACGAAAGTGTGACTCGAGGCGCATGACGTCGCGGCGATACGTGGCGATGCGTATAAGAAAACAATACGAAGATGATACGAAAGGTGTAACCTCAGCCTCAGAGCCAGGAACAAGTCAGACACATTCTACAAACGTGTCTAATGTGAAATATATAAGCATATAAGCAAAACTAGATTTTAGGTCTGTGATGAAAAAGGGCCTCGCGGGAAGGGGGGCATCGCAAAAAAAAATTAAAAAAAATTAAAAAAATTATAAATAAAAAAATATTTTTTTTTTATTTTTTTTTGTGCGAGGCCCCCCTTCCCGCTAGGCCCTGTGCGACCGCACTGCTCGCACACCCCCTGAGGCGGCCCTGAGTAGTAGTAGTAGTAGTAGTAGTAGTAGTAGTAGTAGTAGTAGTAGTAGTAGTAGTAGTAGTAGTAGTAGTAGTAGTAGTAGTAGTAGTAGTAGTAGTAGTATTGGTAGTAGTAGTAGTAGTAGTAGTAGTAGTAGTAGTAGTAGTAGTAGTAGTAGTAGTAGTAGTAGTAGTAGTAGTAGTAGTAGTAGTAGTAGTATTGGTAGTACTACTACTACTACTACTACTACTACTACTACTACTACTACTACTACTATGGAAGATGACACATGTACATATGGCACATGTATACACACACTTTCGCTCCCCAATCCAAAGGGTTACACGCTACAGGATTCATTTCAACGTGACTAAACAAGGCCAGTATGAAAGCACCCTGAAAGTGTGAGAAAGAGAGAGAGAATTAGAGCTCACACAGACCTGTCAGACAGACATCACTGTAGACAACACAAATCATACAATATCTTTCTCTTGATAAAAGTCGCAGCAGAGGGAGTGGGCTGGCTGGAAAGAAATATTCAGGAAATGTCAGATATGTTTTTACGGCTAATCATAAATGTCACACCTCTCCTTTGAATCTCCCCTCTCTCCCGATAATACGAGCCAGTGATCTGTTCGCACAGGTGTGTGTGAGAGCGTGAGTGAGAGTGTGTGTGTGCGCGCGCATGTTCGCATGTGCGGTCGCATGTCCCGCGTGGGCGCTTGATTTATCTCCTCCGTTCTCTCTCAAAGGCCATTATGTGGATTTTTTTTTACAATGGCAGTTTAAGCCAACAGAGTCATGCTGAAATACTGTGCGTTTTATTCATCAGAACCCAGAGAGTTCTGCAGGCTGGGTCCG
>NC_140179.1:8296499-8323305 GCF_963971535.1 Notolepis coatsorum | reverse complement strand
GGAGGAGGGAGGGAGGGAGGGAGGGAGGGGAGAGGAGGGAGGGAGGGAGGGAGGGAGGGAGGGAGGGAGGGAGGGAGGGAGGGAGGGAGGGAGGGAGGGAGGGAGGGAGAGGGAGGGAGTGAGGAGCGAGAGGAGAGGGAGCGAGAGGAGAGGAGAGGGAGGGAGGGAGGGAGGGAGGGAGGGAGGGAGGGAGGGAGGAGGAGGGAGGGAGGGAGGGAGGAGGGAGGGAGGGAGGGAGAGGAGAGGAGAGGGAGGAGGGAGGGGGGAAGGAGGGAGGGAGCGAGAGGCTGAAATCTTTATAGAGAATGTTGAGGAATTTGGGGAGCAGGTGGTGAACGGTGACATGAAAAGACGACGTGACAAATGCAGCCGCCTGGCGGGCCGGGAGAAGAAAGGGCCTGGGGGCCTAAATGGTAGCGTAGAGTTTCCTCCTCTGCCTCACTCACTCACACACACACACACACACACACACACACACACACACACACACACACACACACACACACACACACACCTACACACACACACACACACACACACACACACACACACACACACACACACACACACACACACGCACACACACACAGGCACACACACACACACACACACACACACACACACACACACACACACACACACACACACACACACACACACACACACACACACACACACGCACATGCACACATGCACACATGCACAGGCACTGCCTCCTCTCTTCCTGGTGATCAGCCTTCCATTGTTTTAACTCATTTGCTAATCATAGGCTTCCGGTTCAAAGATAAGAGATTTGTGTTTCTATTCAAAAAGCCCCAGAGTCCCTCTATTCATCTACTTTTTAATAGACTTAAGAGTTTGGTTCATAGATGGGAAATCGAAAAACATCCTATAAATCAGAGTACATCCGTTTTTTTTGTTTTCTTTTTACACCAGTCGTTATTGCCAATGTAAACAAACATTTCACAACCACACAAAATATAGCAAATACGGTTAGAAATTTATTTGTTGTCGATCGCTGAGAGCCATCACCACCTTGAACTCCAATATGCACCAATAACTCACCCCTTCCCCCTCCTCCCACACTGTGCAACATCCTACCCCCCAAGTGCCATATACACAGTGCAATACCCACCCACTACAGTCTGACACTGGGATGGTTATTTTGTATATTGTTGTTATTTTGTATATTGTATTGTAACATTGTTTATTGTATTGTATCTTATGTTTCTGTATAGTATTTTATGTTTCTTGTATAGTATTTTATGTTTCTCTTTTATTACCTGTGTGATTTCTTTATATTCCACTACTGCACCTCAAGTTTGAGTCCCAAATCTTGTTGTATGCAAATATAATGTTATATTTCATGACATCGCGTCTCGCTCTGCCATAATGAGATATCGTCTCCATGCACCTATTGTGCGCGTGAAAAGTTGACACATGCACGTCACCTGCATGTGACCACGCCTACTCCTGTGTGTTCCTTCAAAACACAGGAAGTGGTCACGCTCACGCCCTTCTTCGTCTTTTCCAGCATGAGATTGTTCACATGCATTTCAACCAGTGGAAATTGTTATGAAGCGAAAGGAGAAATTACACAATGTTGGACTTTCACCGGAGGTTCGCCAGCCCCCGGACCCTCCTCGGCGTGTCCAGACGGAACGGCGGCCCTATTCTGGTTTGTCCTCGATTGGCAGTGGACCGACGGACTTTGTGTGACGGTTGGCGGTCGAGCCACGTCGCGCTCAGGTAGGGCCGACACTGGCACGTTTTGGTACTAGCACGTTCACTACTCCACGTTGTCCCGTGAGACGACCGGGCGGTGTGTTGGCGCGGGGGGCTGTGTATTCGGATGAATGTGGTCAATATGACACGTTGTTAAATGTTTTTCCAATTATCATGGCGCGCGCAGCTACTGCTAATGCTAATGCCTTCAGGACGCCGCTCCCATATGTTTCACGGGGACTATTTCCAGTGTTCCCCCCGCTTAACCCTTACATTACTGTAGGTCAATCGGTGTCTAATGTTGGGGGTTTGGCTGAGGCTTATTTACCCTTTACACGGGTGGATGGTCTGACGACGGGGCTCAGGACAGGTGTGCCGTGCTTAGAGAAGCAGGTGGCATCGGCCCTTTGCCCTGACATGGTAGAGCGGTATCCTGCCCGGAAGCCGACGCCAAGGGGCGAGTCGGCCCGGCAGGTGGCTGAGTGGGCTGATGAAGCTTATACCGCTGCAGTACAGAATTTAGCAGCAACTAATAACATTGCTCAATTGGCTGTTTTTCTGTCTCAAATGGTGTCGGGGGGGTGGGGTCTTAGCGCCAGCCGACGTCAAAACCATCACGCAAGGTTTTGAGGTTATTCAGCTTTTGACCCAGCCGCAGGCAATAACCGCAGGGAGGGCTAGGATGCTGTGTAGACCCTTGTTCACAGACATCTTTGGTTGGAGCAATCTCCCCTGGAGGAGGATAGGAGAGTTCTCCTCCTCAGGGCTCCCCTCTTCGTGGATGGACTTTTTGGTCTGTCAACGGAGGCGCAAGCGGTATTTGACCGGGGCCCCACGCCGCCCCACACCGCGCAGCCAGAGGTGAGAGCACGGCCACGCCAGCGGCTGCGGCGAGACCCCTGACCGGCGGCCATGTGTCCCCCGCCTGGGATAACCTGGAAACAAAGAGAACAGGTTATCACGGTGCCGACAGCCTCGGCGGCCGAGGGATCGGCTGTATTAGATGGGCATGCCCTAAAAAACCGTTGCCATCTAGCTGTGTCTAGCACGCTCTCCGTTCACTCCCCCCCCCCCGCTACACTACGGGATTCAGGGCTCTGCTGTGTCCCCTCTGGCTGCGGGCCGCGCTCTTCCAGTGAAGCGCAAGCGGCCCCACATATCACTTCTCATGAAGACAGGGGCTGACACCCAGCTGCTAGCTAGGCCTGGGTCTGTCTATGAGGATGCTGTACTGTCAGGAGGTGTGTGCGTTTGGTGAGCCTGGTGTTGTATCTGACGACGGAGCAGGGTTCCCTGTATCTAAAAAAATTTGTCAGAGGGGGAACCCTAGGCCCAGGAGGTCGCAGCGTGGGTTCCCCCAGCCCCGCCCTTGCCAGGCCGGGTATTACGTTAGTGCCCCCCCCCCCCCCCGTCCGGACTTCCAATCCTAGCAGCGGTAGTGAGTCAGGCACACGTAATTTGGGTGGTAGTAATATCACTACAGGGCTACGGTGTGTAGGGACTCACCCTATCGGGCAGCGTGGGGACCACACACCATGCATGTCCAGCTGCAGAGCAGGCTGTCCCCAGCAAGCTTCGGGAAGATGCTCAGCGGGGGAGCCTCATTCACCGGGGGTGATGATTGCTCCCCCCGTATCAGACCGCCCCTTTCTGTCGGGGTCCCCCCTTGGGTGCGATTGCCTCGTTGGTAGAGTCAGGGTGCGATATCCCGACTCCGCGAGACGCCTTGCTCGCACGGTTGGCAAGACCAGGGTTTGCAATGCACAGCGGGAGGGACCGGGCCACCTATCTACGATTTCTAGCGGACCAGCGCCAGTTGGCGGTGGGGGCGCTTTGGGATTTTTACCACGTATGGCTACAGAAGTGCCATATGTCGGCGTGGATGGAGAGAACGCTGAGGGTGGGGCTTGTGTTACAGTTTGCACACCCCCACCCTCCGTTTTTGGGTTTGGTACAGACTCTATTGTCAGAGTCCGCGGCAGTGACAGCCCTGGCCGAAGAGCTTCGTTCTCTGGTGGCGAGGCAGGCCATCGTCGTGGGAGGACGCGATGAGTGGCGTTTACTCCTGATATTTTCTGGTGCCCAAGAAATCGGGAGGTGTCAGACCCATACTGGACCTGTCTGCGTTCAATCGGTTGATTGTGGCAAGAAGGTTCAGAATGTTGACCGTCAAACACCTGTTAAGAGCTGTCAGAGTGGGAGACTGGTTCACCTCCATAGACCTGAAGGATGTGTATTTTCACATCCCGATCTTCCCTCCTCACAGGAACTACCTACGCTTCCTATTTCAGGGCATAGCGTACGAGTACCAGAGGCTGCCGTTCGGCTACTGTCTGGCTCCTCGCACCTTCACCTTCACCTGGGACCTTTGCGTCGTCAGAGGATATGAATTTTATTCTACCTAGACGACATTCTGGTCCTCAGCCGGTCAGAGGAGATCACCAGGTCTCATACCAGGCAGGTGGTGGAACACCTCACCAGCCTGGGTTTTGCTGTAAACTGGAAGAAGAGGACTCCTCGTCCCAGTCAACGGGTGGAGTACTTGGGCTTAATTCTAAGCTCGAGGTCTATGTGGGCATCCCTCTCAGAGCGGCGGCGAGAGGATATTCTCGGCACGCTCGGGAGGTTCTGTCTTGGTAGGACGGTTACGGCGCTGTCCGTGATGCGCCTGATCGGTATTATGGCATCTGCTCAAGCTGTGGTCCCTCTTGGCCTCCTCTTCATAAGGAGGATACAGAGGTGGGTTTTTCAGTATGAAAATAGAACCTGTGAGAGGCAAGTGGAAGCAGCTGAAGGTTCCTGTGTCAGTACTGGGGGACCTCAACCACTGGGGGGGGCCTGGGGCCCTCACCAGCGGGGTCCCCATGGGCAGCAGGCCATCACACGTCATGGTCTTCACTGACGCCTTCCTCACGGGATGGGGGGGGACGTGTCGGACCGACGCAGTAGGGGGCAGCTGGCAAGACCATGCTGCCCGGTCTGCACTACATATCAATGTGTTGGAATTGAAGGCAGTGCTTCTAGTCCTCAAGCAGCTCGGCCACTGTGTGGTGGGCGATCATGTTTTGATCAGGACGGACAGCACGACATCGGCGTCGTATATCAACAGACACGGAGGAGTACGCTCCCCCCGTCTCCACCGGGCGGCGGTCGAACTCTGGCTATGGGCGTCTCTCAATCTGCACAGCCTGAGGGCTCTCCACATCCCCGGCAGGGTGAATGTGGGTGCAGACGTGATGTCGCGGGGCGGTCCCCACCCAGACGAGTGGGGACTACGTCCAGACATAGTCAGACAGGTCTGGGACCATTTCGGGGAGGCCGCGGTGGACCTGTTTGCAAGCAGTCAGTCCTACCAGTGCCCTCTGTGGTTCTCGTCGTCAGTCGGAAGGACAACCCCTCTCTGGGAGCTCAGCTGTTGGAGCGAGTACTACCGCGGTTTACCCAGGGAAGTGGCTTATGTTTCAAGAGTGGTGTGAGGTTGGGGTCCTGGACCCGGTGTCATGCCCCCTGGACTCGGTTCTGTCTTTTCTCCAGTCTATCCTGGATAGGCTGTCGGCCTCGATAGTGAAGGTATACGCCGCAGTTATATCTTCTTGTCATGTGGGCTTTGAGGGCAGAACGCTGTTCAGCCACCCTCTCGTGAGACGCTTCCTGCTTGGCGCACGACATCTCAAGCCTGTGGAACATGCTATGTCTCCGAGCTGGGACCTCCAACTGGTCCTGGAAAGGCTGTTGGGGGCCCCGTTTGAGCCTCTTGAGCAGGCGCCGTTGGATCGACTGTCTTTCAAGACCGCGTTCCTTCTGGCCATCACCTCCGCCAAACTCGTGGGTGAGCTGTGTGCTCTCTCGGTGCGGTCAGAGTGCCTGTCTATTCAGGCCGATAACAGTGCGACTCTGAGGCCTAATCCGGCCTTTGTGCCAAAGAATATCCAGAGCTCTTATCGCTCCAGGGATATTGTGATCCAGGCGTTTCACCCTCCTCCTCACGCTAGTGAGTTGGAGGCGAGCCTTCACCTGTTGTGTCCTGTCCGTGCACTGATGGTTTACCTTAGTCGCACGCAGGGTCTCAAGGCTACCGATCAACTGTTTGTTTGTTACGGTGGCTCTCGCGCGGGTAAGGCGCTGTCCAAGCAACGTCTGTCACATTGGTTATGTGAGGGAATTGCCCTCTGCTACACTTTGGCCGGACAGGTTCCCCCCGCAGGTGTCAGGGCACACTCCACTCGTGGAGTGGCGGCCTCCGCTGCCCTGTTTGGGGGGGCCTCGGTGGAGGACATCTGCGCTGTGGCTTCCTGGTCCTCCCCGGGTCCCTTTGTTAGGTTTTACCTCATGGACATGACTGGGGGCTCTGTCTCCCAGGCAGTCCTGAGGGCCGGGACCTCTCCTGCTCCCCGCAATTAGGTGGGCTAGCAGGTGTGTGTGGGTGTGGACCACGGAGTGCTCTGTCACACATGGTCCCGCTTGCACTGTGCATTCTAGGGTGACTGGTCCCTTTTTCGCACATTGGTTGTAGTTGAATGCCCCCCTCCCCTCGTTAGGACGGGCAGGTGGACGGGACTCCCCTCCTCCCTGGCAGGGGCTTATGGGCCCTCAGGGGGTGCATTTGACATGGCCACGCGTCTGCTCTGCCCCTTTGATCTCATTATGGCAGAGCCAGACGCGATGTCAGTATAATGAAATATAACGAAGGTTATTCTATAACCCTAGTTATATGAATACTGACAGAGCGTCTCGCTCTTCAGCGCCCTGAGGACCCTTGGATGTTTTTCACGCATGGAATTCAGACTTGGAAGGGCGTGAGCGTGACCACTTCCTGTGTTTTGAAGGAACACACAGGAGTAGGCGTGGTCACGTGCAGGTGACGTGCATGTGTCAATTTTTCACACGCACAATAGGTGCATGGAGACGATATCTCATTATGGCAGAGCGAGACGCTCTGTCAGTATTCATATAACTAGGGTTATAGAATAACCTTCGATATAAAGTACAATCTAATTGAATCTAATCTATCTATAGGTTATGTTAAAGTGTTATGTGGTCCAGTTATGCTGCTCTGATTAATGGTTATGTTAAAGTGGTGTGTGGTACAGTTATGCTGCTCTGATTAAAGGTTATGTTAAAGTGGTATGTGGTCCAGTTCTGTATCGTTAGGGCTCAGCTTGGCTTCGCCTTCTGCACTATCTCGCGTACGTGCACGCGTACTGAATAAACCACAAATGTACCTCTAATACCAGTATTAGTCTGACCACACCCCTCATCAGCTTACCTTCATAAGCAGGTGTGTGGTCACCTGCTCTCCTCCTTCTCGCTTTCACCACAAGGAAGTGCCTCGGTAGTACCCCACTTGACGTGTCGTTGATAAGTTGAAAAGAGTTGTGACTAGGTTTACATTGTGCCTAACCTTTTTCTTCTCTCACTTGTTTATATAAGAAAAAGGTTTGGGTCATAATGTATTCCGCGGAGAGTAGACCCGCTAGACCTACTCTTCACCACCGATTCTCCATTCCCGCCTCCGTCGTGCGTTCCGGTGCTGGGCTGTTGCCACTCTCGTGGTTGCCGACCCAGCCCGGGAGACTGCCGGTGGATAGTTTTCCTCACCGACGAGCCGAGGGTTCGGAGCCGTCGCTCCGGCGATGGCCTGATCTCGACTCTGGTTCCTCTGTTTCTGGGGAATCGCCCGTTGATGAACGGGGGATTGTCTTAGAGCCAGGGGATTTGCGACGAAAACTTTTTGCGTCTGCTCGCTCACGTCGTCACATGGTGGCGTGCAGACGCGAACGGCCTGGGTTTGGGGAATTGCTGGAGACCAGCGAGGCCGCGTCCGACTCTGGATTTCTGATGGAAACTGAAGACTTCATGGAGGAGGCGGACGGGTTCTTGTATGATGGTCCCGTGGAGGAGAGTATCCCTCCTCCGGAGACCCCGGGGTGGGGGGAAATGGCTCCACGGGGCGCCTTGTTCGAGGATGTCGGGGAACCACCTTGGCCTCATCAACAGGATGCCCTACTGTCGGCCGCATCGGATTGTGGCTCCTTGACCAGTCGCAGCCTGCTGTATGCGAGGGATGCGGGGTCGGTGGAGGAGGGTCCGCAGGGGGAACTGCGGGCCTTGTTTCCCGAGCTCATGGCGGTAGCCGCCGCTGCAAACGGTGTGCCGCTGCCGCAGCCATTGCCTGCTCCTGTCCCTGATGACCTCATAGGCCATCCCTGGCAGCGTCCCCCGGTGAGAGGGGTGGACGTTGTCTACCCATTTTTCCCATCGATGGGGGCCTATGTTCGTCGGGGCCAGGCGGTCTCCAACATCATGGGACTGACTCCCGCCTACGTACCAGTTACGCGGGTGTCGGGGTTGGTCAAAGGTATGGGGGAGGGCGTACCTCGGCTTGACAATCCGATGGCCGCGCTCCTCTGTCCGGATATGGTGTGGGAGCCCCTATGCAAGCCGGTCCTCCAGGGGAGGTCGGCTAGGCGATTGGCTTATTGGGGTGACCAGTCATTTATCGCCGGTACACAGTCGCTGGCTGCGGCTTCTAACATCGCCCACCTGGCTAGATTTGTATCGGGGATAATGACGGGCGGCGCGGATCTGAACGAGGTGAGGTGCGATCAGATCACCCAGGCTGCGGGAGCTGTGCTGCACCTCTCCCAGGTGCTAGCCATAGCCATGGGTAAAGTGCGCGCCCTGGCCACCCTGGGCCAGCGTCACCTTTGGCTGGAGCAGGCTCGTGTACCTGAGAAGAAGAGAGCCCCTCTTCTGACGGCCGACCTCTCCGACGCTGGCCTGTTCGGGAAGGCCCTGCTATTGATGACCTCAACATGCAGAGAGATGGCAGAGGAGAGATCCATCCTCCAACCCCATTTTCCGCCTCCCGTCCTTGCCGGTGGGGGCAGAAGGCTTCCGCGACGTCGAGCTGTCTCCGTCGCCGCTACCACTGCTCCCGCCGCCGCTGCTGGCCCTGCCAAGAGGGCTAGGAGACGAGGCGACGCTTCAGCCACCGCCGGCCCATCCCAGACCGGAGGAGACGGTAGGGAACGTCGTGTCCAGCAGACTGTAAACTACCGTCCCTCCGGGGCTCCCCGGGGTGGCCAGACTCGAGCGGCGCGAGGTGGCAGGCGCCGCTGAGTGACTTTTCCCCCTCTGTGTCCCCTCCTCTACACCCTCCCCGGCCCCCCTATGATTTTGTGCCTTGATCACATATTATTTATTTAATAAAAAAGTTCCCTGATATAAGGGGGACTGTGGTTGGCCGAACAAACTGTGTGTTTCTTCAATACAAATCATGTGGTGGGGTTGTGTTTTATGAATCTACCCTGTTACGTTGGGGGAATGAGTTGTGTTGTGTTACGAGTTTTTAAGCAAGGTCTGCAACTTACACTCGGTAATAGGTTCTATTAGCTTGATGCTCCACATGCAATTAGAACTGGTGATATTCCATTGCTTTAACTAAGTATGTGTTCACAACGCTGTGTTGTTAGTTGCAGTAATGCTCGTACACACTTTTCATGGCCTAGCCATTACTCTCGTTCAACGTCTTCCTATAGCTTAGGCTGCGGGTATGGGATTCACGCACAGGCGACTTGTGTTTTTTGTTGTAAACCCTTTTACACTTTGTGGGTAGCTAACATTGTATTAGCTTATGCTATATGTGTTTTGTTCTACCAGAGGTTTTCAAAATGGCTACGGTTGTTTTCTGTGTGTAGGGATAGAAGGTGTGTTTTTCGGGAGGGGGTGTCGGATAAACCCCTCCTTTACCCACTTGATTGGTTTAGAGGTTGTTGACCCTCCTGCTGAGCCAGTCAGGGCCAAGCCAGTGCTTGGCGGGGGAGGGGGGGGGGGGGGAGGGGTATTCTACCGACTCCTGTTATGACAGGATCCGGTGGGTTTTCCCCGCCCGTTATAGCGTTGTTGCTATGGCGACGCCTTCCATGAGCTGGTGTCGTAAAGATGTCGAGGGTAGAGCGCAGGACTTAACCTGCTGCGCTCGTTTTTGTGTCAAACTTGAGTCTGTTGGTCACGTGTCTCACAGTTTACATATCTTTTTCTTGACCGTGGTCTCATGTGGGAAGGTGTTTCTGGGGGAATCTGGTCTTACACTCTGATTAAGAGGAGTGACTGGATTAAAATCATGTGAAAACACAGGGTTTTTTACTCCCAGCTGTGCAGTTAGGTCATACATGTGATGCCTTTTCTTTATTTTATAAAGAGTTGAATGTTCATTCATGGAGTTGATTGCATCTCGCCCCTCTTGTCGTTTCCCTGGGCGTCTTGGGGATTCAATATGGTGGTCTAGCCGGCCTATTGTTGATGTGGGTATGTCCAAACGCACACATAGTGCTGGCTCAGGATGTGCTTTGGCCGTTGCTGACTGGCGCGCCTCGTTTGCTTTGGTGAAACAGCGTTTTTATGGAGCAATTGGGATGGGGGTTTTTCCTCTTCCGACATCCTGTGTGTTGTCGATGGGTTCCCGTTCATGTCAGGGGATGATGACGGAATGGGTCTGGGCATATGGGAAGGGTCTCACGCCCTAGGGGTGGGCCGCCGGACGCGGTTCATACCGACACGTCTGGGTGGCGCCTTCTTTTTATGTTGGGATCAGACGCGCATATCTGCCCCTTCTCCTGGGGTTGGCAGGTCGGCGTGGTTAGGGCACGGGACTGGTTCTGGTCGCGCTGGTCCAGATCAGTGCACCCGTTGTCCGCTGGGGATGCAGATCTGCTGTTCTGGTACCCTGAGGGACTTAGGGTTTTTTCGGGGGGAAAAATGCTAGGTCGATCCGGGTGTCACAGGGTTGTGCGTTATGGGACCCCTTGTTGGTACCGAGTGCGGGGTGCTGGGGGCTGGTCTTCCATATTACGCTCTTCTCTTGCGTTTTGGCGCTGAGGAGCCTGTTGGGTGGGGTTAACCTCCTTTGGGATCCTGTGCTCCCCGTATCGCCGGGCCCGGTCCGGGGTGATGCCCGTTGACCTGTAGGCCCGGGATGGCCCTGTTGGGAACCGGAACGCGGGCTGCGGTGGTACCGCCGGTGCGTTTCGGGGTTTTCCTGAGGGGTTATGGGACCAACCGTTGCATGGGGTGATGCCTGGGTGGTTGGTTCTCTGGTGTGTTGCTGCAGTGTCAACTCCCGGTTCTCCGGTTGAGGGTGCCCCTGCACGTTCATGACGTCTGCCGATCGTATGGGCTTTTCTGTGGGCAGCTGTCAGGGGCCGTGTGGTCTACGGATCCCGCTCCTGACGTGCTGTTGAAAGCTTGGTTATGCGACAACGCCAGCATACGCCCCTTCCGCCGGGGCGGCTGTTTCGGCTGTCCTTTCTGGCGCCTGCCTCGTCCGCAGTTGTTCCAGGCTTGGGTTGACAGCCTTTTGCCTGGTCTTCCCCGGTGCACTGCCTGTTCCGTTGGTTAACTCTTGTGTGTTATGACCATGCTGTCTGCCTGTTGCAGGGCTTGTGTTCCAGGCGGTGTGCTGTTGAGGGGGACAGGGCCCGCTCGGCTGAGGGGCCTTTGTCCGAATACGCTGGCGATGTGAGGGGCGGGGTCACTAGGTGCCCCCCTGGTGGGGTCTTGATGCTGGCATCATGGACTTCTCCGGGCCCCCATTCCGGGGGTCCAGTCCCTTTGGTGGGTCTGGGTCTTCCTTCGCGCTCCGCTGCTACGGCCTTGCCACGGGGTTGGGTTTGCCCTTGACCCCGTGATTCTGGGGGCGGTAACGAGGTTGTTCCTCCGTTCGTTCCCGGGTGGCATGCGGGTTGTGCGTGTGTGTAGTCGTGGGGTCAAGCCACGGTCTGCTCACCCTGTGCGTTAAGTTGCTTGAGAGCTCTTCGCACGGTCGGGTCCGTCGCCTTCCCGTGAAGCCTCTAATAGGGGGGATACCCTCCATTAGGGGGGGTCGGGGGGGCTCGGCCCTCCCTGTTCTGATGGTTTTGGGGGGCTGTCAGCGGGGTGTATTTGTCAGCCAAGTGGCTCCGCTTGGCCTCCCTTGTGCAGAAGGCGAAGCCAAGCTGAGCCCTAACGATACAGAACGTTAGGTTATGACTATAACCAAGTTCTGTTAGTTAGGGCGATGCTTGGCTTCGGACGGCCGCTGCAGCCCTTGACCTCACCTTGTGGTGAAAGCTTGGGAAGGAGGAGAGCAGGTGACCACACACCTGCTTATGAAGGTAAGCTGATGAGGGGTGTGGTCAGACTAATACTGGTATTAGAGGTACATTTGTGGTTTATTCAGTACGCGTGCACGTACGCGAGATAGTGCAGAAGGCGAAGCCAAGCATCGCCCTAACTAACAGAACTTGGTTATAGTCATAACCTAACGTTATGCTGCTCTGATTAAAGGTTATGTTAAAGTGGTATGTGGTCCAGTTATGCTGCTCTGATTAAAGGTTATGTTAAAGTGGTATGTGGTCCAGTTATGCTGCTCTGGTTAAAGGTTATGTTAAAGTGGTATGTGGTCCAGTTATGCCGCTCTGGTTAAAGGTTATGTTAAAGTGGTATGTGGTCCAGTTATGCCGCTCTGGTTAAGGGTCATGTTAAAGTGGTATGTGGTCCAGTTATGCTGCTCTGATTAAAGGTTATGTTAAAGTAGTATGTGGTCCAGTTATGCCACTCTGGTTAAATGTTATGTTAAAGTGGTATGTGGTCAAGTTATGCTGTTCTGATTAAAGGTTATGTTAAAGTGGTATGTGGTCCAGTTATGCTGCTCTGGTTAAAGGTTATGTTAAAGTGGTATGTGGTCCAGTTATGCTGCTCTGATTAAAGGTTATGTTAAAGTGGTATGTGGTCCAGTTATGCTGCTCTGATTAAAGGTTATGTTAAAGTGGTATGTGGTCCAGTTATGCTGCTCTGGTTAAAGGTTATGTTAAAGTGGTATGTGGTCCAGTTATGCTGCTCTGATTAAGGGTTATGTTAAAGTGGTATGTGGTCCAGTTATGCTGCTCTGATTAAAGGTTATGTTAAAGTGGTATGTGGTCCAGTTATGCTGCTCTGATTAAGGGTTATGTTAAAGTGGTATGTGGTCCAGTTATGCTGCTCTGATTAAGGGTTATGTTAAAGTGGTATGTGGTCCAGTTATGCTGGTCTGGTTATGTCCTCTTGAAGTTGACAGGCTTCAAATGTGAAAGTACATAATCTTCATACGCTTTTATCCAAAGCCACTTACAAGTTCTGCACGACAAGTCAGTAGGAAGGGTACAACTCTTTCAGCTGAGTAACAATGTTCATCAAACAGTGCTGAAACGTGGGTTCTGCAAGTAGGGTTGGGTACCGTTCACATTTGAACCGATACCCGTACCAGTGAATCGATACCGGTACCCAACGGTATCCTTTTTTGGTACTTTAGTCTAAAAATATTTAATCTACCTACCTCAGTTGTAATAAACGTGTCCAAACTTCTAATTATTTATTATTATTATTATTTATTTAGAACAATTTTGTTAATATATAATATTGCAGTGAGCGTTGTCTGCATCTAGCTTTGTAAAGTGTAACCACACTTGCGACCGTTTTCGGCTTGCCATTGCCCCCGACTGCTTTGTTGTTGAATCAAGTCAAATCCTAGGTAAGCGTGTATTGTGTGTGTGAACGTGCGGCACACTTCATAGGTTTCGTTTCGCGGTAAACACAGCGTTGACGTCATCAGACTTCAATTATTATATATCTTTTTTACAGTACCAAAATGTGGCACCGGTGGATCTCACGTGAATCGGTACTCGATAGTACCGACGTGATTCGATCGTTACCCTTAAAAGTACCGGATTCGGTACCTGTCCCTAGCTGCAAGTCAAGTCAACACGATTGCATAGTAGTAGAGACATATTAGTATAGTAGGTAGTAATATAGGCAAGGAAGATTATTTTGTGGAAGAGTGGATGATAGTGAAACACAAAAGGTTGATTGGGAAACAACCTCCTATAAACTATAATAGTGGCCCATAGATAGATCCTTATTAACTATTGGGAATAAAAGTATAATCGACGACAACCATTTATGACAAGTACAAGAGGTTTAGCTGGATAAGTACGTGTCTCCCTCTGAAGACGACCAACACTATCCAGGGAATGTATTCATGGAGTTTCACGAGTAAATAAAACAGGGGGGGGAGTAGCCTATATGTCATTTTCTCAAGTAGAGGTACTACATTAGTAATGTTTATTAAAGTTGGGAGTAAGAGCACTCTTCTGATGCCATTGTACTCACATTATTTGTTTAGAAATATGAGAGTAAACGTTTAAAACATTACTTGAGTACATAGGTAAATACAACCTACTCAATTGGATTAGATTAGATTCAAATGTATTGTCATCATACAGCACAAGTACAGTACAATTTGGCATCCAACCAGAGTGCAAATATAACAGTAAAGTGCAAGAGTAATATACAATTACAGTAACTAGAGTAGTTGTATTTTGTGTGGGAAAAAAACCCATAATAATCCTGTACAAGTTAACATGCAACGGCCCGCCGGCGGGCCCTTTGTCGGATGATGTGCCCGCCTGCGGAACATGGCACTTTGCGAGCGTCTAGCGGCTCGGGTCTGCATTTTTCATACAACATATTATATACAGAATTAAAGCGCTATTTGTTGCCGTTCGAATGCCACCTCAATCGACAAAATCCGTGCTTTGGTTCTTGAGTTACATGCCGATATGACAGGCCTGCGACTTTGTACACGCGAGCGTCAGATTACCACCACGCACTCCAGAGGCTCTAGAACTGTCAATCATTCACCGATTGCGAAGATTATTGGACAGGGTTGTAGCCAATGAGTATAGCTTTCCAATGATACCCCACGTGGGGGTGTGTGAATCAGGGATCTAGGTGAAAATTGACGAGCGAGAACAGGAAGTGAAAAACACTCGCTCTTAATCACCCATTTCTGGACGTATTTTCATGAAATATGGATCTGTACTACATAAGACTTCAGGGTGTTTTCCAGCTTATAAAAAAAAGATTGGATATAATCTTTTTGGATATTGCAACTACTACAGAAAAACGTGAGTACACAAGTTCAAGTTCAGACCTATGTTACTCTATTTCATTAGCACTAAAAGTGATTTTTCTTTATTGGCTAAGAAACTTCAGAATGTTATCTTTCAAAAGAGATATATAAAAAAGAAGCAGGGAAGCTGGACCAGCACTCTCAGGTTCAAGTATTTAATAGCAGCCTGAAACAAACATGTTTCGGAATTCTTATTCCTTCGTCAGTGTTATTATAAAAAAAAAGAAAAAGCCGTTTTTCTGGGCGCATGTTATGTGGTTCTTCTCAATTTCAATCTTAAATAAACGAGAACTTTAACGGTTCCCTCATGGACTCCCATTGAACAGAGTTTTGACTAATTATTGTACTATGTCTTCATCTACAGATGAGAGAGGCCACATGAGTATATGACGCTCAATCAAATGCACATCAAATCGTATCCCAACTAAAGGAACAAAAAATTATGGAAGTTTCCTCACTTGGCTGTGTGTCCGTGTGCGTACACGCACACACGCGTGTGCCCGGGCCTGTGTGTGTGTGTGTGTGTGTGTGTGTGTGTGTGTGAACATGTATGTGTGCTGCATCCCAGACACCCCTCCCCCGCTGCCTTTGATGCGGCCTGAGAGCAGCAATGTCTCTCCTTCCTCTCAAACCGCAAGCGCTCCCCTGTCAAAGGGATGAAGACACACGGTATTAACACCTCAGCAAGGAGACGTCTTTGTGCGAAATAGTCTGAGTTCCTTCACACGGGTCCAGAACTCTGGGTCCAAAACCTTGTTGTGGTTTCTGCCCGGTCTGGAGCTCACCGTGAAACCTAAAATCAAGATCTGTGTTATTGCAGGAGCGTTTGAACCATAACAGAAGGATGAACGCTACTTTAGGAGGCACCTTTTATTATAAAGATACTTGTGCCCTAATGATGATGATAAGCAAGTTTCAAGTTCAAGTTTCTTTAATAGTTGTCATACAGAAGTACAGAATACTTTTATACAAAATGCTTCTTTCTGTTACGCTCCAGAGACTGTGCTAGACAAAAGATAAGTATGAAATAAAATAGTATAGCATGTAAAAATAGAGGTAAAAATAGAAGTCACGTACGTAGACACAGTGTTCAGTATATACCTATGTACAATGTTCGATGCAGAATAGAAGTAACTGAGTTACCATACAATATACTATGCAATATACTAATATACAATATACTATGTAGTGCAAAGCAGAAATGGGATGAGGTACAATTTAGGTACAATTTACAGTAAGGTGTACTGAGGTGTGGGTTGTAGTGCAAATCCTTTACCAATAAATATAAAGTGTGTTTAGGTGTTCTAAAGTGTGGAGAGTGGGTGCTGCAGTGTGTTGTTTGTTTAAAGTGAGTGTGTGCGTGTGGATGTGTGTGTTGTGAGTGCATTTGATTGTTGTTGCATAGTGTTATTGTTTGTTGAGCAACCTGATGGCCTGGGGATAGAAGCTTCTTCTGAGTCTTTCTGTGCTTGCCATGAGACTCCGGTATCGCTTTGGGTGGCTGGAGTCCTTGATAATTCTCTTAGCCTTACCCCTGCACCGCTTGTTGTAAATGTTCTGGAGAGTGGGAAGCCCCCCTCCAATTGTGCGTTCGGCTGAACGTGCGACTCTCTGTAGTCTGCTACGGTCTTGTGCGGTGCTATTCCCAAACCAGGAGGTGATATTGCCCGTCAGGATGCTCTCTATTGTACATGAGTAGAAGTTCTTAAGGATCTTCTGACTGACTTGAAACTTCCTTAGGCGCCTGAGGAAGTAAAGGCATTGTCGTGCCTTCTTCACAACACTGTCAATGTGTGTGGTCCATGTCAAGTCCTCGGATATGTGGGCTCCGAGGTACTTAAAACTGTTCACTCTCTCAACCGGTGCCCCGTCGATGCTGAGGGGGCTGTAGTCCCTGACCCCCGACCTCCTAAAGTCCACAATCATCTCCTTTGTTTTGCTGACGTTCAGGGAGAGGTTGTTCTCCTGGCACCATCCCGCCAGGACCTTGACCTCTTCCAGGTAGGCCCTCTCGTCGTTTGCAGAGATCAGGCCCACCACTACTGTGTCGTCAGCAAATTTGATGATTGTGTTGTTGTTCCGCTGAGCCACACAGTCATGTGTGTACAGGGAGTAGAGGAGGGGACTCAGAACACAGCCCTGGGGGGCCCCTATGTTGAGATTGATGGATGAGGAGGTGCAGTTGCCTGCTCTCACCACCTGGGGTCTGCCCGTCAGGAAGTCCAAGACCCACTGGCAGAGGTCATAGTTCAAGCCCAGGTCCCTGAGCTTGGCTATGAGTTTGGAGGGGACTATGGTATTAAATACCTCTTGTCCAGGTGTGATGCTGCTGTGTGCAGCACATGGGCTATGGCGTCCTCCGTGGACCTGTTGGGGCGGTATGCAAATTGCAGGGGGTCCAGGTTGATGGGGAGGGAGGAGCAGATGTAGCCCTTTACTAGCTTCTCAAAGCACTTCATGGCTATGGAGGTGAGAGCTACAGGGCGGTAGTCGTTGAGGCAAGCAGGCTTGGATTTTTTAGGTACAAGGATGATAGTGGACTTCTTCAGGCAGGTGGGGATGACAGCCTGTTCTAAGGACAGGTCAAATATGTCAGTGATGACCGGGGCCAGTTGGTCGGCACAGACTTTTAGGACGCGGCCGGGGATGCCGTCCGGTCCTTCCGCCTTCCTGATATTCACTTTTTTAAAGGTCCTCCTCACCTCATGCTCTGTTACCCTGAACACTGAGTCTCCATCAGCAGACCCCCCCCCCCCCCCCCATTGCCGTGGCTTGTAGGCTGGTGTTGTTATTCCCAGCCTCAAACCTCGCATAGAAAGTATTGAGATCATTTGCTAAGGAGATGTCACTGTTCAGTTTGAGGGAGGTGCCTTTGTAATCTGTCATCGTTTTGAGGCCCTGCCACATAGCTCTGGAGTCAGCCTGTTCAAACTGAAGTTCAATTTTATTCCTGTAGCGCCGTTTTGCTTCTATTACTCTCCTCCTTACGTTGTATCTCGCCACCTTGTGGTCATTCATGTTGCCTGCCACAAGCCCGGCGTTGTATGCTGTGGTGCGCGCTTTCAGAGCTTCACGGACTGAGCACTGAATAAACTCATTCCTATAGCCAAAAGAAAGTCTAACATACATAATTACACTATGTAACTACACACTATGAATGTATTACATGGCCCATAATGGCCCACAAACAGCATTGCAGATGCTACATAACCTACCACACTGCCCCTAATGGCCACCATAACCCAACGTGTAGATAGATTTGCAGTGAGAGCCAGCATAATCACCAGGGTTATCAAGTGGACACCTCCCTTCACTGCAGTGTTTCGTTGAGTTTGGCCCACGACACCCCGGGAAAGGCTCAACAGTTAATTCCAGCATCCCAGAGCACCCCACCACGCTAGCTCTCATTGTCTGTGACGTGCAGAACTTCCTTGTGTTAACTTATCATGTTGAAAACCGTTCCTGATAACAAAAAAAAATACTCTTACTCCATGTTTACTTTGGCCCCCAGCTGACATTATTTCTCCCCAACTGAATCCACTGACTGCCTTTCAATGCTTCTTCTGACACATCTTCTTTATTGTATTTTGCAAACTCAGCCCATGAATCCCCCAACTCTCCCAATAGTGATATAGTCGACCGTGCTATAAACCCCTCCGCATCCCACTTCTACCAGACAAACCTGAGCTTTCCATCCTCATTGTTCACAGTTTCTGCTGCCAAATCTGCATATCTAAGCTTTTTTCCTTTCATAAGCCTCCTCCACTGAATCCTCCCAGGACACCGTCAATTCTATGAGATGAATTATCCGACTAGCAGACCATAACACTAGGTCTGGCTTTAAGTTAGTGTTAACTATTTATCAAGGAACAAAGATTTTCCTCCCAAATCTACCTGCATCCCTCAATCATTAGCTCCATTTAGGTGGCCTGACTCATGCCTGTCTAAAGAACTACCTCCTCTACATTTCTCCCCCTCACGGACAAATTGAATGGCTGCACCCTCCATGCAGAATTGACTTACTTTTATTAACTTTCAATTCCTGCCACTAAGCTTTTCAAAACCTGATTATGTCGCCATATTGTCTTACAGCCTGACATAATATGCCTTAAAGCTTCCGTCTCTGAACAGAGTGGACACACAACGGGTCCCCATCTACTCACTGTGTTAGGTTCTGTGGTGATGGCAGCACATCATAAGTAGCTCCTATTAGGGAATTTATACGATTTTCCTCCAAACTCCACAGGTTCTTCCAGCTAATCTTCCTCTCCTCTACACTCTCCCAGTCCTGCTTAGCCTGGGCTGCTCAGGAGGTAGAGCGGTCGTCTGGTAATCGCAAGGCTCCCGGTTCGATTCCCGCTCCTCCCGGGCAGCGTGTCGAAGTGTCCTTGAGCAAGACACTGAACCCCTAACTGCTATAGGGCAGCGCATACAGTATCTCCTATCTCCTAATGAAACAAGTAAATAGAATAATATAAGCCTACTGTTCATTCATTACACACCTAGACTATACCGTGTGTGTGTGTGTGTGTGTGTCTGTGTGTGCACTGAACAGGTGGCCAGGAGGCTTATTAGGTTTATTTATCCACTGTCATTTGCAGTGTTGGTGTAGTGTTTTTATTTATTTCCGGACATTTCACGATGCCTCTTGGGGCATGACTGTAAATGTAAAACGTAATATTTTATCATACAAATATTGTCATATTTATTATTATTATGATTATTTAATTCCAAGGATGTCTGTAGAGTTGACATGAACGCAATCACCATGATTCCTCCCAAATAAAGCCCTTAAGAACACGACGCACACCAGTCTGTCCGACTTACGACTGCTCTTCAGCGCTCCTAAATCCTGCAATGAGTCTCCTGGCCACAACATACTTTATACTTATAGCACATGCATGAGCCTGGTCTCTTTTGAAAGATGACATTCTGAAGTTTCTGATTCCAGAAAGAATATTCACTTTTAGTGCTAACATAATAGAGTAACATAGGTCTGAACTTGAGTTGTAGAAAAAGTTTTTCTGTAGTAGTTAGTAGTCCAGAGGTAGTATTTCCCCAGAAGGTGGTATGGCTTACAAATCCATAATTTTACGAAGATCCATTCAGAAATGAGTGATTAGGAGTGATTTTGGTCAACTGTGTACAAAAGAAAAACTCAGTTTTCTCATAGACTTCAATTCATTCGGCTGTTTTTCTCTTCCTGTTTTCGCTCATTATTATTTTTTTGTTTTTTAGATTCATACATCCCCACATGGGTTATCATTGAAGGGTTTAGAGTGGGAACTGGAGGGTTTAGAGTGGGAACTGAAGGGTTTAGAGTGGGAACTGAAGGGTTTAGAGTGGGAACTAAGGGGTTTAGAGTGGGAACTGAAGGGGGTTTAGAGTGGGAACTGAAGGGGGTTTAGAGTGGGAACTGAAGGGGTTTAGAGTGGGAACTGAAGGGGTTTAGAGTGGGAACTGAAGGGTTTAGAGTGGGAACTGAAGGGTTTAGAGTGGGAACTGAAGGGTTTAGAGTGGGAACTAAAGGGGGTTTAGAGTGGGAACTAAGGGGTTTAGAGTGGGAACTGAAGGGGGTTTAGAGTGGGAACTGAAGGGGTTTAGAGTGGGAACTGAAGGGGTTTAGAGTGGGAACTGAAGGGGTTTAGAGTGGGAACTGAAGGGTTTAGAGTGGGAACTGAAGGGTTTAGAGTGGGAACTGAAGGGGTTTAGAGTGGGAACTGAAGGGGGTTTAGAGTGGGAACTGAAGGGGGTTTAGAGTGGGAACTGAAGGGGTTTAGAGTGGGAACTGAAGGGGTTTAGAGTGGGAACTGAAGGGTTTAGAGTGGGAACTGACGGGTTTAGAGTGGGAACTGAAGGGTTTAGAGTGGGAACTAAAGGGGTTTAGAGTGGGAACTGAAGGGTTTAGAGTGGGAACTGAAGGGGTTTAGAGTGGGAACTGAAGGGTTTAGAGTGGGAACTGAAGGGTTTAGAGTGGGAACTGAAGGGGTTTAGAGTGGGAACTGAAGGGGGTTGACTTGAGCACTGATGACTCGGACTTGGACTCGAGCATCGACTGCATTCGGACTTGGGACGTGCAGACGAGGACTCAGACTTGTTAATTGATAAATAGTTATTTATAAAAAAAATTATAAAATTGTTATAGGCCATAATCATTTGGCATAAGATATTGATGGTGAGTGTATTTGTTTGGCTATTGTGTCACAAAGTAAATAAACTCCCTTTGAAACGGTGACCGCTGTGTCATTTATGTTTAATGTAGACCTTTCTTTATTTGTATGTCAGCTCTTTTGACTGCCAGAGTGGAGTGGACTCAACCTCGATGACTTTGACTCGGACTCGGACTAGGGTAATGGGGACTCGACTCTGGCTCTTCTTTGGTGACTTGGACTGGGACTCGGACTCGAACACTGGTGACTCGGACTTGGACTCGGACTTGAGATTTAGTGACTCGACTACAACACTGAGAGGAGACGTCTGGAGGGAGTGTGTGTTTGTTTGCGTGTGCATGTATGTCAAGGACTGTATACAGTGCATGTCTATGTCAGGAGTTGTCTGTGTATATGTTAGGAGGTGTGCGTGTGTGTGTGTGTATGTCCGTGTGCGCGCGCGCATGTGTGCGTGTGTGTGTGTCCATGTGTGTGTGTGTGTGTGTGTGTGTGTGTGTGTGTGTGTGTGTGTGTGTGTGTGTGTGTGTGTGTGTGTGTGTGTGTGTGTGTGTGTGTGTGTGTGTGTGTGTGTGTGTGTGTGTGTGTGTGTGTGGAGCTGGCAGGCCTGTGGGAAGGGATTAGACTTCACGCCTTTTCCTCACAAAAAAGCCCCATCAAAGACATTCCATGCATAACAAAACATTGAGTACTGTCATACACACACATACACACACACACACACACACACACACACTCTTGTTAATCATTAGCCTTTCAATAGCATTCATAATTCAGGCTGCGGTTACACTAATGGCCAGTTTTTGTTTCATTGGCAGGGTCAGTTTCGCTTTTCAGAACGCAACGTAATGGCAGGCAAGTTAGACATTGTTTTTGCCTCCTGAGCACAGTGATGTATACATGTAGTACAATGCCAAAGCAGTAGGTGGCAGTAGGTGGCGATGTAGTTCAAACACGAAGGCAATTTTCAACCAATCAGAAAAGTTGAATGTGCCAATACACTTCCTGCAAAAAATCAACAATCTACCATCTTTAAATGCCTCGCGTGAGCCATTTAGCCAACGTAGCATTTATTTTTCAGCAAAGAAAGTGCAATAAACAAAACAAATACATTCACTGTGTGTTCTGCCTCATTTGTTGATGAAACAAAACTAACATCAACACAATTGACCACCAAGAGCGGAGTTTAGTCTCACAAAAAGATCGTCGCTGATTTTGTTAGCTTACGTGCTAACGTGATTGGAATATGCCAGTATAACAGTATAGCCAGGGTTCAAATTATCACCTGAGAGCTATGGGGGCCCCCTGAATCTTATTTTTTTACTATTTTTTTTCCTGGAATTGTGGCTGTTTTCGAAGTCATATTTAGAGGAATATCTCATTAGGATTAGTCTAATACTAAGTAATAATGACATCACACAACATTCTAATCATTAGACCAGGGGTGTCAAACTCATTTTCACAGAGGGCCACATCAGCATTATGGTTGCCCTCAAAGGGCCAAAGACCGTATTAATGTTAATGTAATGTAAAATAAATGTAGCTACTCATTTACATATTGTTAAACATGTTGTTTCTGTATTTATTACTTATTCAAGTTATACATATTGCATATGCATTTGCATAGATGTAAAAATATATGTTAGCTTATGTTATTTTAACAAATAATTTTAGTTTATCAGAACCCCATATTACTCCATCAATCAATGAGCAAACCATTCAAGTAAATAACAAAGAAGAATATCATCAAATACAAGCTATGACATTAAGTTTGTTCAAAACCTTTTTGTCACAGTCAAGAGGGGCAGAACTAACAACTGAGCTGCAAAGAACACGTGGGACAGATGTAGCATATGTTACAAAAACAAATGGCTGCACACAACCTTGCAGAGGCCACTAATGGAAGATAGTTTAATTAACTTTAATTAACAGATTGCAGAATGGGTACAGTACAGTACAGCTCAATACACACAATTGTTAAGGGAATGCAGACCAGAGAAAGACTTTCGACTTGTTTACTTCAGGGTCCCCCATTTTCAATTCATCATAACATATATGACACACACGACATACAGATAGACAGTACAGATACATTTATGACATACCAGATTTGCAAATACAGTACTGTTTGTGATACAAAAAGAGTCCAGAAATGAGAGAAGAGAAGAAGTACCCAGAGACAGATCTACAGTATTGGTACAGTATATTATCCTGTAAAACAATAAAGTCGTGATGACAAAAGTTGGCTATAAGAGAATAGTCTACACACTAGATCAATATGTCTGCAGATGTGCTATACAAGCTCATAAGATAAGAGTGTAATACCTTATTAGGTAGCAGTCTATTCAAAGGTTAAAACAAGGTTTCCCCCAGTAGATTAGGCTTATATTAAGCTACTCTCCCAATCTAATTTATATTATCACAAGAAATAAGAATTCTAGATCCAAAATTGAGTCAGTTGTTGTCTACAGCGGTGACTTCTCTTTCTTTCTGCCTCCTCCGTTCCTCTCTACAGGGGTGTCAAACTCATTTTCACAGAGCAGCGGTGACTTCTCTTTCTTTCTACCCTCCTCAGTTCCTCTCTACAGGGGTGTCAAACTCATTTTCACAGAGGGCCACATCAGCATTATGGTTGCCCTCAAAGGGCCAAAGACTGTATTAATGTTAATGTAATGTAAAATAAATGTAGCTACTCATTTACATATTGTTAAACATGTTGTTTCTGTATTTATTACTTATTCAAGTTATACATATTGCATATGCATTTGCATAGACGTAGAAATATATGTTAGCTTATGTTATTTTAACAAATAATTTGAGTTTATCAGAACCCCATATTACTCCACCAATCAATGATCAAACCATTCAAGTAAATAACAAAGAAGAATATCATCAAATACAAGCTATGACATTAAGTTTGTTCAAAACCTTTTTGTCACAGTCAAGAGGGGCAGAACTAACAACTGAGCTGCAAAGAACACATGGGACAGATGTAGCAGATGTTACAAAAACAAATGGCTGCACACAACCTTGCAGAGACCATACATCCAACTAATGGAAGATAGTTTAATTAACAGATTGCAGAATGGGTACAGTACAGTACAGCTCAATACACACAATTGTTAAGGGAATGCAGACCAGAGAAGGACTTTCGACTTGTTTACTTCATCAAGGTCCCCCATTTTCAATTCGTAATGAAATTGCTATTATGTGTCTGCATGAACACACAACTGTAACTGTACTCAAAAATAACAAAATAAGGGTTGTCTCAGTTCACAACTATATTGGTCAAGTTTTGGGTGGGACTTGTTTGCGTCCCTACAGCTTCTTATTCAATTGAGCGAGATGCTCGGTTATGTCACACAGCCAGTTTGCATCTGACAGTTCAGACAATATTTCTTCAACCCTTTGTTACCTATTCCGCCTGGATCTTTTTTGTATTTTGGGCTGTAAAATTGTCAAAGAATGTCTGAGGAGTAAGTGCTTTTGGCTTTTTTCCTTTGTTACTTCATCAATACCTCAGATGTTCAACACACATGTATGTGTAAGAATGTGTAATAACTAAGGCTGTCAAAGCTTTATTAACGCATTAACCCACAATTATTTTAACGCCGCTATTTTTTTACCGGCGCTCTTGGGGGGCCACATCAAATGACGTGGCGGGCCGCATTTGGCCCGCGGGCCATGAGTTTGACACCTATGCATTAGACTATTGTGTGATGTCATTATTCAGGCTCATTCTTAACCATCAATATTTGTTCATTTTCTTACTCACCTCTGATATATAATGCCATATTTACTTATTTGCATTTTGCATCTGAAAAAATACAACAATTTAATTTGAAAAATTAGACCAAATTTATGAACTTGAATTAACATTTATTTGTCTCTGCACTTAGAAATCAAAAACTAACAAAATAATCTAATGGAAAATAAATAGTTGTATGGCACAACAGCAGCATTTATCAGGATACAGTAAGTAACATTATCATCTGATAATAAAATTAACATAAAATAAATACTTGTATAAATCAAAATAAATAATGTTATAAACAAATGTGCACAGGTAATCAAGAACTGTATGAAAAATAGTAGCAGCATCTTCTTAGAACAACAAGAAGAAAAGTAACTACTGCAGCACGTCACCGACATGCAGACTGGAAGAGCCGGGATTCAAACCACTGACCTCTTTTATCCAAAGCGAGTAGTGACGACTATATTCTCTTCCTCAACTTCTTGCTCTGAGAGCTAGTCACAGTCCCATTCATCCACTGCTCTGCCAAATGGGCTCCAAATGATTTATTTAACAATATCTTGGCGTTTTTACATGGAAGGCAGCCAATGCATCCCTCCTTGGCAAATAACCAGTCATATTTATTTTTCCAAAAGTTCCACTGACTCGGACCCCAGCATTGTGGTGGTTGAGTAGCAGCGCAGTCCAGGTCTAGTGGTGGAGACTCGGGTCTGGGAGTGGCAACCGGCGCGGTAACAATAACAGGTGCACTGCGCACAGGAGCAGCAGAGCTAACACTAGTACTAGCACTAGCAGTGTCAACTTCAGTGACAGTAGCGCTGCTAGCTGCTACACTAACAGCGTCAGTCTTTGGCCTTTTTATAAAACCAAAGCTGTCCAGCTTTGTACAGCCTTGCGGCGGGTTGAGCCTTTTTTTTTTTCTTCTTTTTGGCGGCATGTGGCGTACTGTTTAGTGTTTATGTTTTTAGTTGCAGGACACAGACCGGCAGCTTTCTGTTTACAGCAGCTGCTTGCTGCTTCTCCTTCACTAGGTTGGAGTAGCGTTAAACTTATGGGCGACGCATAGCGGCTTGGAGGTGAAATGCAGCCTATTCCACAACATTAATTACTCAGTTCTTTTAAAAACTGAAAAGAAAAATATGATCTATTAACAATTTATTTAGGTAACATAAATAATACTAATTCGTAAAAAAAAAAAAAAGCAAAATATTATATAAATTTTTTGAGAGACCCCCACAGGGGGTCTTGACTATGGGGGCTCAGACTATAGCTATGGGGGCTGAGCCCCCATTGGCCCCCTCATAATTCGAACACTGAGTATAGCATTGTGGCTAGCAGCAAAGTTTGTTAGCTTACATGCTAACGTGATTGGGATATGCCAGTATAACAGTATAGCTGTGAGAAGTGGGTTTAGGAACACAGCCCAATCGCTGAACACAGGAGAGGAGAATGGAGCGTTTCAAGGGGTTTTAATTGTATTTCCCAAGCAGACAGCAGTACAACAGGAATGTGCAATAGAACAGGGTTAGAATGTTCTTGGGGGGGTGAGGATCATAGATATATATAGAACACTAGATAGCTTGCCCGCGCTGCCGGCCAATGGAGAGCGACGTCACTGAACCGCCGCCATCTTGCTCCAGTTAGCCTTGAGTGAGAGTGAGTGAGCTGCACAGACAAAAATACTCATAACTCGCTGAAATATGGATACGGATTTACAAACGGTTTGGTTTATTACAAGCATTATTAACGTGGCTATGATTCAAGCGGTTTGTAAAAAAAAACATCTTAAAAAAAAAAAAAAAATTATAAGTATGCAGTATCATAACTACTTCTTTGATGTTTATAGCAAACCAACCCGTTTGTAAATCCGTCAATATTTCAGTGAGTTATGAGTATTTTTGTCTGTGCAGCTCACTCACTCTCACTCAAGGCTAACTGGAGCAAGATGGCGGCGGTTCAGTGACGCTGGTGACTCCGCCTTAAGCTATCTAGTGTTCTATAGATATCTATGGTGAGGATAGATGTACTCCGGCTGCAGCTGTGGGCAGAAGACACAGGTCTGAGTCTGGAGAGAGAGCAAGAGCACTTCTTGCATAGCATGGGACGTCCAGGCAGGACGGCGCACTGGAACGGGGATCCTGAGGCACAAGAGAAACGGATTAGAGCAAGGAA
>NC_140179.1:8271499-8291499 GCF_963971535.1 Notolepis coatsorum | reverse complement strand
AAAAGATAAGCGGGGTGAGGTGTGTATACCTGGTGTACGGATGCTTTCTTTCACTCTCTCGTGGAATTTGAACTTTGGAATTTGATTCTTTCCTCCACAAAGAGTGATGTAGCGGCTGCTCTTCCTTTGTGAGGCTGCCAGGAGCGTCTGCGCCCGATCCCCTTCATGTGCCGCACGCCTCGTCTGTGACCTCCCTTCCGCGGGGCGGGGCCGGGGTCATACACTTGACTTATTGGTACCACCCACGGTGGCAAGCCGTTTTTGAAAAAGGTACTTTTGTCGGTAGAAGTTGTACCTGTACCTCCCCCCTCCCCCCTCCTGCTATGATGCCTGAATTTCCCCAAGGGGATCAATAAAGGAATATCTTATCTTATCTTACTTTATCAATTCCCGGATTCTTCTGCATTAAAATACCCATTCTAACCACTTTACAAGGAGCAGCCACAGACAGACAGACACACAGGGACAAACTCAAGTTGTAATGCCAGTACCTTGGTGTAGGTGTGTGTACCTAGCATGCATGTCTATAGGGTTGGGTACTTCAGTCTCAAAAAATGTAATCTACCTACCTCAGTTGTAAGAAATGTGTCCAAACTTCTAATTATTTATTATCATTATTAATTATTTAGAACAATTTGTTAATATAATATTGCAGTGAGCGTTGTCTGCATCTAGCTTTGTAAAGTGTAACCACACTTGCGACCGTTTTCGGCTTGCCATTGCCCCGACTGCTTTGTTGTTGAATCAAGTCAAATGATCCTAGGTAAGCGTGTATTGTGCGTCGTGAACGTTGACGTGAACGTGCGGCACACTTCATAGGTTTCGTTTCACGGTAAACGAAACGTTGACGTCATCGGCATTTTCACAGTACCGAGATGTGGCACCGGTGGATCTCACGTGAATCAGTACTCGGTAGTACCGACGTGATTCTAGATAGACAGTTTAAAAGTACCGGATTCGGTACCCATCCCTATAGCATGTCTCAAGTACATATTGTACGTCTGCACCTATGTATATTGTATATTACTTACTCATAGTATATATTTAGATTATAGTGTTTATTGTAACCATATTTATTGTAATGTATAATATGCGTATCATTTCAGTTAATTATATTGTTTACACTGCCGATTCTTTTACATTTCTACTGTACTATCATTTTATTGCCTGTATTTATGTCTTCCACCATGACCCTGCCCATACCTCTACCCCCCTTCCCCCCATGCTGCTATGGTGCCTGCATTTCCCCATGGGATCAATAAAGGAGTGGTGAGCTCAGTCCTGCTGTTTTTTATTGTTTTTGTGTATTGTATATTGTTCTATTGTCTATTGTATTGCCGTGCTGTAGGTAGAGGGGGCAAGACCCACGAATCTTGCTCCTTTTTGTATCATAAATATGACAAAGATGCAACAATAAAGCTGAATCTGAATCATACATTAAAGCCCACAAAGATACCCAGCCTCCATAATTGAAATATCAGTGATTACCAACGTCTTGAAGAGGTATGGTTTTCTTGAGTATAATGAAAGTACAGTAGTACACGTGTGTTGTTTCACACTTACAGTTATGTGTGTAAGACATACACACAACAATGTGGAGCCTGTATCTATTCTAGTTCCTTTTGGAACTACATCTAAACTTAGTGGATGTATCGAATAATATGAGTCTGATCTAGATCAGTATCTAGATAATCCAACTAATGTAGGACATGGGATCAATAGTATGAGTTTGACATATCTAGATAATATAGCTAATGGGATCCAACAATAATGAGTCTGAGATATCTAGATAATCCAACTAATGCAGGACATGGGTTCTAACAATATGAAGTTGACATCATATCTATATTCCAACTAGTGGCAGGGATCTATCGAACAATATGAAGTTGACACATCTATATAATATTGTCATCCAATCATTAGTCATCCTCATCTCTGGACAAAAAACGGACAACAGACAAAAAGTGTCAAGCTCTTTTCTATTCATCTTTTTATTATTGTGCAGCCGACACAACATATGGATAATGGTGTGTGCCTCCAGGTTGAAGACAACTGGCATGAAGTAGACTCAACTGTGTGGAATGATTTGTAAAAAGGTCTATGGCTTAACAAGCATGACAATGAATCTATTTACAACTCAAATGGACTCATTAAGGGTTTGAAAACGGGAGCAAAAAGCTTTTATAAATATAAAAAGGGAGGGGGGGCGGCCTCCATTGGCCTAAAGGAGGGGGGGGGGATAAAGTCTCTATCACTGAGACAGCTTAACACTCAACAGAGTTATACATATCCCACTTCTGTTATGGCACCAGTTTCAAACCAAACACTCTCCTTGCTGGTTTCCATCATCAATGCGTTACCTTAAGCAGTTTCAACAGAGCCAAGTAGGCACTGAACAAACAAGTACAATAGAATAAGAACTAATAACAAATAAAAACAGACTAAATTAGAGATAAATCTTGACTGTCATATGAGGTATGTGGATCATAACCTTTCTCTACATTGTCTCATTTTTCATCTTTTTTTCTTTTTTTGGAATAGCATGGAAAAACATATTTACGTAAAAAAAAAAAAAAAAAAAACGGATCACATAAAATCTACGTAAAAACAACAAACAAGGATGTCAATAACATAATTTTCTATGAGAAAATTCAAACCTAGCATGGCAGTATATTGACACTTATATGTATAAAAAAACAAACAAAAAAATGTAGCAGCAAAACAATAGGAGACAAGCATTGTTTTTTTTTCTTGTTGTTTTTCTTTTCCATGACGTTATTTTTTTTCTCTTTTTACACGTAGCTGGGATTTCCTTTCTATAGCAGCAGAATACAAGGAGTGTCGTCTCCCACGTTCTGTCTTTAATGTACAATCAGACACCTAATTCGGCTCCACAGCATTTTGAGACGCGCCTCGCCGTCGAGCAGTCACCCTTTTTGCCACTTTCAACAACCTAGTTTCTTTTTCTTTTTTTTTACCTCTTCTCTCTCTCTCTCATGCCATCTTTGCTGTCCACTTTTCTTAGGCACGCTGCAAACAAACACAGCCCACATCTTTAGGTTTGTGCAAAATCATCTCCATAGTCAAAACACACTCCCTCCCTCTCTCTTGTGTTTGTCTCACCCCCTAAATACACTCCCTCCCTCTCTTGTGTTTGTCTCACCCCCCAAATACACTCCCTCCCTCTCTCTCATGTTTGTCTCACCCCCCAAATACACTCCCTCCCTCTCTCTCATGTTTGTCTCACCCCCTTCCCAAAATACATGAGCGGTGGTTTAGCTATGGTGCCGGCTCTACAGAGTGCTGAGGAGACGCTGTCGTAAAAAGAACTGACCGTATTCGCGCCCGGCAGCCATTTTGCTCTCATGTCATGCTTGGGATTCCTTTCCACCCTGTTCACACACCCAAGGCTCGGTGGGAAGAAGAAGAAATCCCGACCTGCGCGTGACGTGAGAGCAAAATGGCCGACCGTGTGATGGCCGGTCAATGATTTGGATTTTGCCGTCAAGACGCGGACGCTGAGCTCGGGCGCCATATTCGCCATCGACGCTCCAGACTCGCTCAAGCCCCACGAGACTGGGCTTCAATGACACCATAGCTAAGGGACACCTGCTCAAACCCATTCCATTCTTTTGTTGTTTTACAAACTTTGTTTATCGATGTGATTCTTTTATATGAGTCAGCAGAGCCGACCAAAAGTGCTTTTCTTTTTATCTTTTTTTTTTAGGAAACAAAATTGGAATGGTATTAGAAAGTAAGATATAAATTCATCAAACAAAAAAAATAGAAAGATATCATCAGACTGTGGATTGCTCTGTCAGGCCTGTGTTTGTGTTGATTTAAGCTTTATCGGAACATAGCTAGCTGAATGTACAAAGCACACCAACGGACAAACAAAGCCAACGAACAAATAATTAATGGTTTGTAAGTCAAGCGATAGTTATTACACGTAGCTATGAGTAATTTCAAGTTGTTCAAACCTAAACGTTAGCAATCCACAGCCGCCGTGACAATAAGAACAGAGCATTTCACACAAAATACACTGTTGGTTTACAAACCCCAGCTTTAAAGAGAAGAGGCATATCTAGAGAGGTGGGGGGGGGGGGGATTTCATTATAGGACTAAAAAAAAGATATCATAAAGTGACTAAACACACAAGCAAGCAGGGATACATGAATGCCTACACTGCAAAAAGGTCAGATGCATTTCTCGGGGACCGTAAACTAAACATTCTGGTTACTAAGAGAAAAGAAATTTAAACACAAAGAGAGGCCTCTTCTCTTTAAAATGACTTCAGGTAAAAAGCTAGAGACAGACTACAAGGACCTACTCGATACTTTTGGATGTTTTTTAGTAGGTCAAATCGAGTCTGTGGTAATTTAAAGATTCCTAGTTTATTAATATAATGGGGAGAAAGAAGGACATCGTCTATTTTCATGCGGCTTTTTCACTCAAGCCCATCATCATCGGACAGTTTTTTTTCCTGTCTTTTCTTTATAATACATGTCTGCAGAGTCTGTTTCTTTTGTGCCCCCTTGTCAAGACGGGAAACGTGGACCATGACGTGTGTTGGGGGGGGGGGGGGGGGGGGGGCGGGGTTCTCGATAAGAGCGGACCGCTCTGACCCGTCTGTCGTCGCCGTGGCGACCAGAGAGCGGACAGGTGTGCGTGAGTGACAGGGTGGGGGGTGGGGGGGGGGGGGGGGGGGGGAGGGGCGGGCCGTGACGGCGGGGCCCGCCGACCAATCGAGCGAGAGGCTGGAGTATAATTGGGGGCGGGGCGTCGCGAAACGGGGCGAGTACGAGAGGCGAGACTCCGCCCTCCTCCCCCGCCCTGGCTGCCGCCGCTGCCTCTCTCAGCCCCCAGAGGGGCTTCCCGTTCTCTCTCTCTCTCTCTCTCGCCCCTTCTGGTCACACAGGTGAAGTCTGCAGGTGTTTGATTGGATGTGATTTGCGTGACGACACCGCTGGCCAATCAGATGTTGATGTCCCGGACGTCGGTGGGCGTGCACGACAGGTCCAGGTCCACGTCCTCCTCCACACGTTTGGTTTCCGCGGCGACGCTGTGCTGCTGCGCCTGGCGGAGGCTGGACTCCAGGAGGGACTCGATCTGCTCCTGACAGGACCTCAGACAGTCCTGGTGGGGGGGGGGGGGGGGGGGGGAGTCAGTACAACGGCAGGGGGCAACCATCTAGTGCAGTGGTTCTCAAACTACGGGTCGCGACCCAAATTGGGGTAGCATTGGAAAGTAAAAAAAATATATATATATAACAAAAATAATAATAATAATAAAACAATTGTTATGTTCCGGCAACATATTTTGGCTAAATATGCCTTGTTTTATAAACGTGTATTGATAACATAGTGCTGTAATTACATGTTCTAATAAATAATGCATGATCAAGTTCAACAACGTGTGCTTTTATTTTGATATTCCTTAATTCCACGTTTGAAATTACGCGATATATTAAGTGTGGGGTCCCCCCCAAAAACATCCTAAATTAAATGGGGTCACAGTATGAAAAAGTTTGAGAACCCCTGGTCTAGTGGTCTACTGGAGAACTGGTGGGATTGCCTTCTCGCTTGATACAATTTTTGATATAAGTAAGAAATCATATATAGGATAAAAAAATTATGTCACATGTCACGTTTCCATATATGGTAGTGTTTGGCAGGACACATTCTTTCTAATATCGTCGCTGGCGGAAGAAAACCTCGTAACTCCAAAAACCCAACTTTTCAGGAGATGAGGGGCGAATAGACTTACGAGGTTTAGACAGATGATCGGTTTAAACTTTGTAAAACCACACACACATATGGAGGATGATCTACCGAGTTGATTTATAAAAAAATAAAAAAAATGGAGTTACAAGGTTTTCTTCCGCCAGCGACGATATGTTATATTATAGTATTGTGTGTGTGTCTGCATGTGCATTTGAGAATTGCCTTCTCGCTTGATTGAAAAATATTTGATAAAATAAGTAAGAAATCATATAGGATAATAAAATAATGTCACATGCCACATTTCCATATGTGGAAGTGTTTGGCAGGACACATTCTTTCTGATATGTTATATTATAGTATTATGTGTGTGTGTGTGTGTGTGTGTGTGTGTGTGTGTGTGTGTGTGTGTGTGTGTGCAGGAGAGAGAGAGCGTGGCCTGACGTACCGGGTCGCTCCGGATGACCTGTGAGAGGAAGTTGGTGAGGTTGTGGGAGGAGAGGGAGCTGTCCTGGTTCTTGAGGTACAGGCCCTGCACCGCGGCCCCCACGCTGCCCGCCGCCACCATGGAGGGGGGGCTGGCGATGAAGTTCACGTCTGCGGAGGTCAAAGGTTAAACACACGGTCAGCCACGGAGAGAAACTACAGCGATCCCTTTAGATTAAATTGATAGTAAAGGGTTAACCTTCTGTAGTGTGGTAGTGAAAGGGTTAACCGTCTGTAGTGTGGCAGTGAAAGGGTTAACCGTCTGTAGTGTGGCAGTGAAAGGGTTAACCGTCTGTAGTGTGGCAGTGAAAGGGTTAACCGTCTGTAGTGTGGCAGTGAAAGGGTTAACCTTATGTAGTGTGGTAGTGAAAGGGTTCACCTTCTGTAGTGTGTAGTGAAAGGTTAACCTTCTGTGGTGTGGTAGTGAAAGGGTTAACCTTCTGTAGTGTGGCAGTGAAAGGGTTAACTGTCTGTAGTGTGGCAGTGAAAGGGTTAACCTTCTGTAGTGTGGTAGTGAAAGGGTTAACCGTCTGCAGTGTGATAGTAAAGGGTTAACCTTCTGTATTGTGGTAGTGAACAGGTTAACCTTCTGTAGTGTGGTAGTGAAAGGTTAACCTTCTGTGGTATGGTAGTGAAAGGGTTAACCTTCTGTAGTGTGGTAGTGAAACGGTTAACCTTCTGTAGTGTGGTAGTGAAATGGTTAACCTTCTGTAGTGTGGTAGTGAAAGGGTTAACCTTTGAAAGGGTTAACCCTTTGCAGTGTGGTAGTGAAATGTTAACAGTCTGTAGTGTGATAGTAAAGGGTTAACAGTATGTAGTGTGGCAGTGAAAGGGTTAACCGTCTGTAGTGTGGCCGTGAAAGGGTTAACCTTCTGTAGTATGGTAGTGCAAGGGTTAACCGTCTGTAGTGTGGCAGTGAAAGGGTTAACCGTCTGTAGTGTGGCAGTGAAAGGGTTAACCGTCTGTAGTGTGGCAGTGAAAGGGTTAACCGTCTGTAGTGTGGCAGTGAAAGGGTTAACCTTATGTAGTGTGGTAGTGAAAGGGTTCACCTTCTGTAGTGTGTAGTGAAAGGTTAACCTTCTGTGGTGTGGTAGTGAAAGGGTTAACCTTCTGTAGTGTGGCAGTGAAAGGGTTAACTGTCTGTAGTGTGGCAGTGAAAGGGTTAACCTTCTGTAGTGTGGTAGTGAAAGGGTTAACCGTCTGCAGTGTGATAGTAAAGGGTTAACCTTCTGTATTGTGGTAGTGAACAGGTTAACCTTCTGTAGTGTGGTAGTGAAAGGTTAACCTTCTGTGGTATGGTAGTGAAAGGGTTAACCTTCTGTAGTGTGGTAGTGAAACGGTTAACCTTCTGTAGTGTGGTAGTGAAATGGTTAACCTTCTGTAGTGTGGTAGTGAAAGGGTTAACCTTTGAAAGGGTTAACCCTTTGCAGTGTGGTAGTGAAATGTTAACAGTCTGTAGTGTGATAGTAAAGGGTTAACAGTATGTAGTGTGGCAGTGAAAGGGTTAACCGTCTGTAGTGTGGCCGTGAAAGGGTTAACCTTCTGTAGTATGGTAGTGCAAGGGTTAACCGTCTGTAGTGTGATAGTAAAGGGTTAACCTTCTGTACTGTGGTAGTGAAAGGGTTAACCTTCTGTAGTGTGTAGTGAAAGGTTAACCTTCTGTGGTGTGGCAGTGAAAGGGTTAACCTTCTGTAGTGTGGTAGTGAAAGGGTTAACCTTCTGTAGTGTGTAGTGAAAGGTTAACCTTCTGTGGTGTGGCAGTGAAAGGGTTAACCTTCTGCAGTGTGGTAGTGAAATGTTAACCGTCTGTAGTGTGATAGTAAAGGGTTAACCTTCTGTCGTGTGGCAGTGAAATGGTTAACCTTCGGTACTGTCGCAGTGAAAGGGTTAACCATTTGGTAGTGTGGTAGTGAAAGGGTTAAGTAGTACCTTATGTACACTGCACCTGTGTATACTCACTGTTTACTTTACTTAAGTAAGTATTTAGTTTCTAGTGTTTATTGTAACAATATTTATTGTAATGTATAATAGAACTGATGGGGCACAGACCCTCATCTGCACCTTTGATCACACTGCCTACTTGCTCATATGCATATATTCAGAGTTAATTATATAGTTTACACCCATATTTTCTACTGTACTATAATTGTATTGCCTGTATTTATGTCTTCTACTATTACCCTGCCCATACCTGTACCTCCCCTCCCCTGCTGCTATGATGCCTGGATTTCCACTCTAGGGGATCAATGAAGGAATATCTTATCTTATCTAAAACAGAGACGCGTGAGCGGGTCAACGCACTCGAAGGGGAATAGCGTGGGTTGCGACGGGTCAGACGCCATAGCTAACAGAATCCCATCCCTGCGATGTCTAGGAGGTCGGGGGCGGGGGCGGACCTAATGAGGATGATGCTGAGGGGTGGGTGACTGGGTGGGAGGGATGAGTGGGTGCCTCAGTCCCTCCCATAGATAGAGGCTGTGAGAGGATGACGCCCAACAACACCTCACATTGGACCTCGTCATCATTAGACCATACAGTATGGGATGGGATGAAAAGATGAATATAAGAATTTAAAATATAAGATAATATTCTAAAATAAAAAGAAGTCCTTAAAGAAATGTGGGGGGGGGGGGGGGGGGGGCGCCCCTCATTCCAAGTGTTTCCTTAACCAGTCATATTCCACGAATCATCCATCATGATGTATTTCATACGGGTGAGGGGTTTGACGTGCATGAAGATGAAAGGGTGGCAGCAGCACAAACAACCCCCCCCACATACGGAAAAGCTCCTTGACCGACAAAAAGACCAAAACCCAGCAGGCTGAGAAATAATTCATAAACAGCAAATCTCCACGTTTACGGAAAAACAGGAAACCCATCCCTTATCAACGATGAATAATAAATGATAACCAGCTTTATAGAGAGGGGCTATACGTCACAACGCTCTGCGCCCTTTATTTACAATTATACAGCCCTGGCCTATTTTATTCTATAATTATATTATATTGTGCTTTTATTTATAATTGAGTTTATATTCCATTAACGAAAGAATGTCTGCCTTTTATTATATTCTACCCGTAATTGTCTGTCCGTTAATGTCGCACAAAGAAAAAAAACTACCAAATCAAATTCCTTGTATGTTTAAAACTACTTGGCAATAAAGACCTTTCTGATTCCGATTTCTGATTCGCTTGTCATTTAAAGTTTGTTCATTTTTAATTAAGCATCGTGTGATCTGTGTGATTTTGTGTGAAGGGCGGACTATATAGCAAACTTAAGATTTTCATTGTACAGCAAACGGTCTCTGTTTAACACGTGACAATACATCTAGAATCTCTGAATTCGGCGGTCCATGTGTGAAGAGTACTAGTTGGTTATTCATATATTTATTATTGTTATATTGTAGAAATGTGTGCATTGAAATGTCTGTAAAGACGACATTGAAAAACGAGGGTGACTGCAATTGTATTTGAGAATAAATAAAAGGTTGATGATGATGATGTTGATGATGGCGATTCTAGAAAGTGTGTGTGTGTGTGTGGTGTGTAGTGTGTGTGTGTGTGTGTGTGTGAACGGAGGAGGAGAGGACCGTACCTGTAGCGCAGAGGGCCACGAAGGTCTGGGCGTGCTTCCTGAGGATCTGCCGGGTGCTGGAGTGGATGTTCAGCTTGGACAAGAAGTGCTCTATGAAGTCGTGAGGCGTGACCGACGCCAGGTCCCACTTCAGCTTGTTAAGCACCAGGAGCTCCATGTGCTACACAGAGGAAACCAGAGGGGTCGGCTCAGAGACTGAGGAGGAGCGGAGGAGTGGACGCACGACACAGAGTTGACTGCACTCTCTCTCTCTCTCTCACACACAGTCATATGCGCATTTGAACATACACAGTACATTTCGCAGAGTAAATTTGACCCAAACTGAGTATATTTTGAGTCAAATAATGTACTCAGTTTGAGTAAAATCTACTCTGCGAACTCTGCGAAATGTACTGTGTATAAGCAAAGCACACACACACACACACTTGAGGACATACACACCTGAACACACACACACACACAAGCTCTGCATTTTGTTTTCCGGCCACTAGGTGTCACTGCAATCTATCTGTTCTACGGCGTGGTCATGAGAGCTTCACTGAGACCATTCATGAAAAGAGAGAGGCCTCCATGTCTGCCTGGGAAAGCAACAGGCAGCCATTCAGAAGCTACTGACTAACCGGAGGGCAGATTTTGAGGGGTTTTTCTCTCTCTCTCTACCACTTCCTAATGGTCCACACATATCATGACCAAAGTGTTTTTGACATAGTGCCATTGATAAAAAGTAGCCTGCTGCATAAAAAGCCAAACACTTTGGATTGCATTGTATTGCTCATGGGCCACCACCATGGCCCTGGCAGTGCAGCACGTTTGCCCATGTGTTCATCATACACACAATAGGCTATTATGTAACCTCCATGTTCTACATCAGTAGTGTGTGCGGGACTGACAAGGCTTCAATTACCAATAGTTCGCCTGGTCGCACCGAGTTGTCAGTGTAGATACAGAGTTTCTCCGCCGTTAAGGGGACGGTCTCCTTCATCTTGGAGGCGAGGAACATACACGTCGCCCCCAGGAGCTGTAGTCTCGTTTTCCTGGTCGCCTCCACGGATAAAAATCTGTCCAAGTAGTTCATAGCCAGCGGAAAAACCTCCTCCTCGCATTTCTGCTCCTCGCAGACCTGCATGGCAAGAGTGGGGAAGCGAGCAATTATTAAGAGACGTCTCTTCCTGTCAATGAGAAATATAATGTCCCCAATTCCACATGCATGTTTATTCCATGCGTGCACCTGTTGGCATGATCCACCGCGGGTTCTCGTCGATAATACGTGGAAACGAAAAAAAAGTGCGACGTTGATAAAGGAAACGCACGTTCCGCGGTGATCTAGAGATGATTAGAACGTCATACTGTCGGCTGCATGGCGCTATGAGCATAAACAGAGACATCAAATTATACTAGATGTGCAGAAAACATTCAAGTCCGAGGTTTAGATATTTTTCTAAATATCGCAGTAATCAAAACAGTCGGGACATTTGTTTCCTAGTCGGTTCTTGCTGAGACACAAAGGTGGCGTCGATGCAAGTTTCGCACTCCCATTTGCAACTTCGTCATCTTTTCAAAAAATAATAATAAATATTTAAAAATTATCCCGGCACGCGAAAATCGCATGTAAATGATCCCCATTCTATGCTTTATCGGATGGGATGTCGATGTGTCGAATTGTCGCACGGGAAACATTAAAACAATTTAATTTACCCGACGGTGGTCTTTCACGTGGACCGCGCGACTTTTCCATTCGGCTCTCTGACGCACCACTTCAGAAATTAATAAAAAATGGAACCGCGCCACGGATTAGATTAAAAAGTGGATGTAAATGTCGACAAATAGGTGCGGGACCGAACCCGACTGTTTAGATCGCGCTGACCTCGTCGCATTTGGGGAATAAGAGCTTGTTTTCACAGCGACCTTCACGGACACAACGATTCGTATAAACCAAAACAAAACTTTACAAGTTCATACAACTGGAACAAGCTGTAAGTGAGAATATACACCGGGTCTATGATATAGATACATTTGTTGGTAAGTAGACTGGGTTATTGTCATTCCTGGCATTATTAGGGATTTTTAATGATATTAAAATCCCTCGCATGCGACAACAAAGATGGCGCGTTCTGGCACGAGCCGGACTGCATACGTGTACATTGCTGTTAATTTGGAATATTTTTTTCGTGTAAAATACATTGCATACGTTTCTGGCAAACACAGGGAGTGACCAATTATTACAATGTTTCAATTGTTGCGTGGACACACAATATTATAGCCTATAGCCCAATAGCTAATATCTGCTTAAGGACGGACCACCCAGCACACACAAGAGGACATGCTTCCCACAACGTTTATGTAACATGCAATGCAATGCCACTGTGTAATTATAAAGATATTAACCCCAAAAACAAGTCAGAACGAGACTTTATTCGTAATTCAATGCATGTGGGGTCCAAAGTGCAGCACCAGGGCCAGATGTCTCGGACACACCGACAGCACAACCTGCGGGGACGCGCCGCAATAAAGGCCACAGAGGAAATAAGAGAGAAGAGGGGAAGAAAAAAAACATATAAAACAAACCTCCAACATCCACGTTGAGACTATTTTCCTCATCTTGGGCACAATTTCTTTCTGAACACACTTGAAGTAGTTTGGAGACGGCAGGTAGCTTTCCTCTGCCTTCAGCATAGTCTGTAAAACGCGGTCGTTGAGCAAGTTGACGTCCTGGTAAGCCCTCCTGATGGTGTCCACCTCGCAGCACAGCAGTTGGTGTTCCATAGTAATAATATCTTGTTTTTCTGTGCAGTTTATTTCACTCAGGGGGGACTTGATAAGAAGTGACTTGAGGCTGGAGGAGAGGTGTTATACAGGCCGATATAACTTGTTGCTTCTCTCTCTCTCGGTGTCTCTGCAGTCAGTGGGTGGATGCTGCTTCTTGCTGCTTGTTCCTCCTCCGGCGCTGTGAGCCTCTGAGAGCCGCAGCGAGTCTCCCTGCAGGACAAAACCTCCCGTTCAGAGGAGTGGGGGGCGGGGGGGGGGGCGGTGACGTCAGGGGGGAGGGGGGGGGGAGAGGGGTTGAGATCAAAGCAACAGGCAGTCTGTGAGGGAGCCCGCGAGGAAGGAGAGTCTATAGAGAGAGAGGAGGATAAACTCTAAAAGCCCCCCCCCCAACACCCCCTCCTCTCCCCTCTCCCTCCCCAGTCCTCCTCTCTCTCTCTCTCTCTCTCTACCGCTTGCTATATTGCTCCTATAGGTATGGAAATGGGAGGTCCCTGAATTCCGGGTGGCGGACGGCCGGGGGAGGAGGGGGGTATCGAGGGGGTGGCTGGCGGGGGATGTGATGTGAGGAGGGGGGAGAGAGGACGCCGATATGGGGGCCCTGGCTGGCCGACGGCCCAGGCTCCGCGTCGCTCGCGGTTCCTGAATGGTGGTCTAGTTTCCAGCCGGAGAGAGTGTGGTTGGCCTGACGGGCTGTGGCTACTAGGGGGCAGTGTGTAGGCAGGGAACTTGTCCCTGTGTCTCCAGTCTCCAGCATGAGACTATAGCCGAGCTAGCTCCCTCCCTCACCCGGCTGCATGCATGCCGTGCTGAACATGAGGTAAGCACATGGGACAATAGATCACTCTTTTACACAATGCTGGTGTATATTCCAATCCCCCAAAAAATGACAACGTGTTTCAGCATTTCAGAAAAGCAATAACCCATAACCTGGTGGATATATGAACATTATATAGGCCTACTACTACTACTATCATTATGTTTACACATGCATACTGTGAAGATTGCATTAGGACTATAGACCACATAAGGCTATAGCGTCTCAAGGGAAAGTTGCTTTCAGTTGAAATAAACAGACATTAGTCATTACAGTATTGTTTAAATTTGCATTTTTGGGGCCTTCGTGACATTTCACGAATTGACATAAATGTCAGACTCCAGAGTGCTGCAAACTTTGCAGCATATAGCCTATAACCCAGAAAGACCAAATGTGACTTCAAAAGAAAAAAAAAGTAGACAATGAAGTGCTGTAGACTATAGTTACTAATGTTAAAAGACTAGACCCAATTCCCCACTCTCTCACACACACACACGCACACACACACACACACAGACGCAAACACAAGCGCACGCACACACACACACGCACACACAAGCAAGCGGGAGGAGACTGGAGTTGAACCAATAGGAGGAATTGCTGTTACTAGGCAGATGTCGGCGAAACTTTTCATGTGTGGGGAAAAAGTTGAGTGCACTGGGAAAGTTCATAAAGTTATTGATAACCCTATATCAGAGACCTACGGTGTAGCATAATCCGTCCCAAAGGAGTCATATATACACAATTACACTTATATCCCCTATTGTACTTCACTCCGAGTCCTCACACACCAGGGCCTGTTCTTGTCCACAACAGTCTAGAACTACACAGTATAAGATGAGTGTCCAAAAGAAAAGACATACAACTGAGTCCCCCAGAAGCAATGTCTCAGACCCACAGGCAAAAACTTAAGAGACAACAATACAGAAGTTGATTTGAAATATCCCAGAGCCGGGCCGGCTGGTAAAAGTCTGTTATCACCTAACGTTATCCTTTTGCCAACGAAGTTAGAACAGAGACGCTGTGAGTTGTTGCATTTTAATCTAGTTTCAATATGAATTGGAGCTTTTCACATTCCTAGGATTCCTCTCTAGGCTATTGAGGAGAGTTACCGTAACGCTTGTTGTAGCCTCCCCCCCCCCCCCCCCCCCTCTCTGCTCTGTTGTCACACAGGGACCTGCACCTAGCATCAGATTTCACTATCGAATCTGCTTGATAATAACCCCAGACGGTTTGATAATAACTCAATTTGTATATCGGGTCGATATGTATTCATGCATGGATGCCACAAATGTATATACACTCCTTTTCTGGACACTTTTGTATCACAAACAGTACTGTATTTGCAAATCTGATATGTCATAAATGTATAGATGTAGCAGTACTGTCTATCTGTATGTTATGTATGTCATATATGTTATGATGAATTGAAAATGGGGGACCCTGATGTAAACAAGACGAAAGTCTTTCTCTGGTCTGCATCCTGAGCTGTACTGTACTGTACCCATTCTGCAATCTGTTAATAAACTTTTCAATCAATCAATCAAACAGGGACATGCATGGATGATTACAATCACTTGGTTACAGTCGTTTCTATTTGCTTAATTTCTCTCCGTTTTATGAATTAAGCCTGAGGTGTTATGATTTATATCCCCCCCCCCCCCCCCCCCCAGAGATAATGCACAACCATGTTAATTTGCTTCCACTAGATATTAAACTTTCTGCAGTCGAAACAGTCGTCCGCATTAGAAATAACACAAGGCACAAAATAAACACAATGTTTCATTCACTTGTTATAACAACCTGCATGTGGTCACAGCGGGGAAATGGTCTATTTACAAATAAACTGCATATAATCATTAGCTGTTTTAAAAAAAAAACATTTCTGCAAGATTGAATAACACTTGTTTACAAATGACAATAAAACACGACACAAAACAGGTACATTCTGTACACGAGGCCATGAAAATGCAGGAGAAATTTAAATGAATCCACTACTGGATCATTTTAACGTGCCTCAGGAGGGAAGCTCTCCTTCATACATTTGTTTCCTCTTTGTCCGCGAGCCAGGCCCCACAGTTCTCATAATATAACACTGATTTCTTCAGGGAACAAAGAGAGTTGGGAGCATGTGACTTTTAGTGTGGGCCTGTTCTCCCAGCGTTACGGTAATGGTAGGGAAGGAAGCTGTGTGTGAGCTGGAGAGCGGTTTAAAGGGCCACGCCGTCCGGAGCCGTGTCATGCTACTCGCAGACCAGACTGGGTTTCCCCTAGCGTCTCGAAGGGGCAGCCTCCGGGCCAACGAGGTCACTCTGCCTCCTCTCCTCCTGACCTACATATTGGAAATGCAGGCGAAAAAGTATTCAACGTTACTAACGCGGGTTGTGTTGTTTTTAGATACTTCAAGATTCAAGATTCAAGAGGTTTATTAATATTAGTCACATACATACATACATACACGAGACATGTAGATAAATGAAGGTGGCCATGCCCGCCCCGATTGTGCAAAATAATACAAATAATAATAGAATAAAATAGAATAGATAATAGATAGACATGATAAAAGGTACTAAGATAAAATACTATACAATGCTACAAAGCTTACGAATGAAAGGTAATGAGTCCTATATATACAATACTATATAATATGCTATACAATATACAGTTATGCTATATGTAACTATACTATACTCACTATACTATACAAAAACATACATTTATGTTTTTTAAAGTGACCTTTGCTCTCATTTGCTTTGACGTCAAATGAAGAACCCCGATACACATACGGATAATAAACTGTATGTACATATACGGAAAAAATACGTGAAAACAATATATTTTACATAGATATATTTCAATATATGTTGCATTGTTTAGATATATATATTCCTCATATATTTAAGAAATAATTAGAACGATTGGTGATAAATATAATTATGGACCCCGTTACAGGCCCAGTACTCTCCTGTGTGTACTATTATAAATCCATACTTTCAAACAGAATGTATGTCATGCTTCGTCCCAATGCTTCAGTCGAGGAGGAGGCTGGAGAGACACAGAGTCACATCGCAGGCTTCATTCGAGTAGTTTAGTATCCATTGAAACATTCATTCATTCATTGGACCGACAACCATTCACAGGCTTATTATTTCATTCGTTAATTAGTTCACCCGTTAATTTACATCACAGTTTCGTTGACATTCACTGTACAAACAAAACACTGATCATTCAGTCATTAGTCTTCATTATTACATTCATGCCATGCCTTTCGGTTTGCCTCGGGGGGTTTGAGTCTGTCACCTGAGGCCCCTCCCTCCTACAGGTGAGACATAAAGCACCTGGAGGCTGCGGATGTGAGTGTGTGTGTGTGTGTTTGTGTGTATGTGTGTGTGTGTGTGTGTGTGTGTGTGTGTGTGTGTGTGTGTGTGTGTGTGTGTGTGTGTGAGTGTGTGTGCGTGTCTGTGTGTGTGTGGGGGTTGGTTGGTTGGTAGCCTGACTATTGCTGTTTCCCGACCTCCTCCCAAGCAAATAACCAGCTAATGAGTGGATTATAACCTGTCAATCACTTACCTGGACCCTAGCGATCTAACTCCTCCCGTCTCTCTCTCTCTTTATGTCGTTCTCTCACTGTCTCATGGTCACACACACGCACACACTCTGCCTGCCCACTCCGCTTAGAATGCTTTCAAAATGGCTGTGAAACGACCATTACAGGCCATTATAAGTTCTCACATGAGTGAGCTGGAGGTGGGGGTGGGGGGGGGTGGAGGAGGGCAGGACAGTGATAGGGGACTTCCATTGAGCTAAGATAAGATAAGATAAGATGGATCATTAATCCCCCACAGGGAAATTCTGGGGTCATAGCAGCACAGGGGGGGGGTCGGGGGGGTTACCGGCAGGGTTATTGAAATATAAAATAGAATAATAAAAAGTATAGTAGATAATACAATAGATTATAAAGATTAAGGTCTTATCTTTTGGAACATATAATGTTCTTCTTATTCTTCTTATTCTATCGATAATATCAATGCATGTATGTACAGCCCCCCCCCCTTGTATAATATACATCATAAGTTAACCCCATGTAGAAATACAGTGTATATAGCTAACCTAGATCCACTCTGTACAATGTGCAATACTCCATGCTGAGTCTGAGGGGGCTTTCACACTAGCCATTCGGGGTCGAATCAGAGCTTAACACCACGTTTGACATCTCCCATGTCACCACATTGTAAGCGAAGGGGACTCATTTGACTCATTTCTGCGTAGTAAGTGTGTTTGCCGGCTATCTGCCCGCCCCCCAGATCAATTTGCAAATTAAACGGACCCAACGCCGATGACAATACCAGAGCCAATGGCCCAAACACAACATACTGTAGCCTCATATGCATTTGTATAGCAGTGGGATACAGTGGATACATCCACCTCCTCCAAACCTTTGCAATTGGAAAGACAATGGGAATGGAGCACCCTATAAACATTGGCAACCTACGGCACTGGGGAGCATGTCTATGTTCCCCGGGTCCTATGTTCCCCGGGTTCTATGTTCCCCGCTTTGATTGATTGATAGATTGAAAATTTTAGACCACCAGCCCTGATTCCAAACTCTAACCTTAACCAGTTCGAACGAGGGCCTAAGCTTAACCGTTCGAAACAAGGCGGCCATTAATAATTAATAAAATAATAAAAATGTGTTCAATTTTCAATCTATTAATCAATCAAAGCGGGGAACATAGAACCCGGGGAACATAGGACCCGGGGAACATAGGGATGATCCCCGGCACTGGACATGACATTAATTTCACGTAATTTAATATCCATCGAAACATTCATTCATTCATTCATTGTACTTAACTTACTTAACTTACTTTTTTTCTTGGTATGGCTGTTAGCTTGGTCACATGGCTGTTAACTTGGTATGGCTGTTAGCTTGGTCATACAGCTGTTAGCTTGGTATGGCTGTTAGCTTGGTCACATGGCTGTCAGCTTGGTCACATGGCTGTTAACTTGGTCACATGGCTGTTAACTTGGTCACATGGCTGTTAGCTTGGTCACCTGGCTGTTAGCTTGGTTACATGGCTGTTAGCTTGGTCACTTGGCTGTCAACTTGGTCACCTGGCTGTTAACTTGGTCACATGGCTGTTAGCTTGGTCACATGGCTGTTAGCTTGGTCACATGGCTGTTAGCTTGGTCACATGGCTGTCAGCTTGGTCACATGGCTGTCAGCTTGGTCACATGGCTGTCAGCTTGGTCATACGGCTGTTAGCTTGGTCATACAGCTGTTAGCTTGGTCATCTGGCTGTTAGCTTGGTCACACGGCTGTTAGCTTGGTCACACGGCTGTTAGCTTTGTCACATGGCTGTCAGCTTGGTCACATGGCTGTCAGCTTGGTCATACGGCTGTTAGCTTGGTCATACGGCTGTTAGCTTGGTCATACGGCTGTTAGCTTGGTCATACGGCTGTTAGCTTGGTCACATGGCTGTTAGTTTGGTCACATGGCTGTTAGCTTGGTCATATGGCTGTCAGCTTGGTCACATGGCTGGCTGTTAGTTTGGTCACATGGCTGTTAGCTTGGTCACATGGCTGTCAGCTTGGTCACATGGCTGTTAGCTTGGTCATACAGCTGTTAGCTTGGTCATCTGGCTGTTAGCTTGGTCATCTGGCTGTTAGCTTGGTCATCTGGCTGTTCGCTTGGTCATCTGGCTGTCAGCTTGGTCATCTGGCTGTTAGCTTGGTCACATGGCTGTTAGCTTGGTCACATCACTGTTAGCTTGGTCATCTGGCTGTTAGCTTGGTCACATGGCTGATAGCTTGGTCATATGGCTGTTAGCTTGGTCATACGGCTGTTAGCTTGGTCATATGGCTGTTAGCTTGGTCATACGGCTGTTCACTTGGTCACATGGCTGTCAGCTTGGTCATACGGCTGTTAGCTTGGTCATACGGCTGTTAGCTTGGTCACATGGCTGTCAGCTTGGTCATATGGCTGTTAGCTTGGTCACATGGCTCTGGCTGTCAGCTTGGTCACATGGCTGTTAGCTTGGTCATACGGTTGTTAGCTTGGTCATACGGCTGTTAGCTTGGTCACATGGCTGTCAGCTTGGTCACATGGCTGTTAGCTTGGTCATACGGCTGTTAGCTTGATCATACGGCTGTTAGCTTGGTCACATGGCTGTTGGCTTGGTCATCTGGCTGTTAGCTTGGTCATCTGGCTGTTAGCTTGGTCCCATGGCTATTAGCTTGGTCATATCTGCTGTCAGCTTGGTCACACAGCTAGCCTGTTCACACAACTAGTTCTAGCCTGTTCACACAACTAGTTCTTCACACAACTAGTTCTAGTCTGTTCACACAACTAGTTCTAGCCTGTTCACACAACTAGTTCTAGCCTGTTCACACAACTAGTTATTCGCACAACTAGTTCTAACACGTTCATACAGCTAGTTCTTCACACAACCATTTCAAGTTTTTACTCCCATTCACTGCATATATTGCACTTAAGGTACGCATTGCAGAATAGCCTCTGTCAGTCACTGTTGTTGCTGTTTCTTGAAGAAATAGTGGGTGACGTTTGGTTTTTACTTTGGCCCTGGGGGCGAGCAAGACGACGTCACCGCTAACTAACCT
>NC_140179.1:8261499-8268999 GCF_963971535.1 Notolepis coatsorum | reverse complement strand
TGAAGGGCTTCTGTGTCGCCCATTAAAGAATCAATTAGCATCATATTGGTCGTCGTAGTCAGGTATTGGTTATAGATGAGAGAGGGTCGATATAATATCAGTGTTCGGGTGATATAGGGTATCGATCGGTATTGGTATTTGTATAGCTGGTATGTTATCAATGACATATCGGTTGGTATAGTAGGGTATGACCAAATTGTTTACACTGCCTGTGTTGTTTTTACTACCTGTACACTGTGTTGTTTACTACCTGTACCCCCCCCCCATGCTGCTATGATGCCTGAATTTCCCCAAGGGGATCAATAAAGGAATATCTTATCTTATCTTATCTTATCAAGATTCAAGAGATTTATTCGTCACATACTGTACGAGACATGTAGTGAAATGAAGTTGGCCATGTCCGCCTGGATTGTGCAAAAAAAATAAAAATACAAATAATAATAGAATAAAATAGAATAGATAATAGATAGACATGATAAAAGGTACTAAGATAAAATACTATAGATTCAGATTCCTTTATTGTCACTTATTTCAGTACTTTACAGCAAGAAGAGATACAATGCTAAGCTTATGAATTAAAGGTAATGAGTCCTATATACAATACTATACAATATGCTATACAATATACAGTTATGCTATATGTAACTATACTATACTAGCTATACTAACTATACTAAATAACAAAAAAAATATCAATAATTATTAGAATTTTTTGTAATGTTCTGGCAACATATTTTGGCTAAATATGCCTCGTTTTATAAACGTGTATTGATAACATAGTGCTGTAATAAAATGTCCTAATGAATATGGATGATCAAGTTCAACAAACGTCTGCTTTTATTTTGACATTCCTTAATTGCACATTGAAATTACGCAATACATTAAGTGTGGGGTCGCCACATGTCTTTTTCTAAATAAAATGGGGTTGTGTTATAAAAAAAAAAAAAAAGTTTGAGAACCCCTGATCTATTCTGTTGCCCTGCATACTGCTGGTTTAACTGCTGCGGGGCACCCTGCGGCACCCGGCAACCTGCACCCTTCCCACAGCCCTCCTCACACCCGGCACCCCTCCCCGCGGCCCACACAGCCCCAGGGAGGGAGGGCCCGGTAACTCCCCTCTGAGCTCTCACTATCTGATGGCCTGAGACCCGACGCTCATTTGCCTCTCAATGCTCCTCGACTCCACTCCATGCTGCCGTTTCCCTATACCGCCGCAGACAAAGCACCGCAGGGGGTGGTGGTGTGTGTGTGCATGTGGGTGTGCATGTGGGTGTGCATGTGGGTGTGTGTGAGTGTGGGTGCATATTGTATGTGTGTTGTGTGGGTGGGTGCATATTGTATGTGTGTTGTGTGGGTGGGTGTATATGTGTGTGTGTTTGTGTGGGTGTGTGTGTGCGTGCGCTCGCGCGCGCCTATCGCCATGTGTCTTTATGTCGTTATCTCTATTATTTGCTCTTTTCTGCACAAGAACGACCAGAAAAGCCAGACAATGTATTTGCAGAAAGAGTGCTTGTTTATCATTAGTATATTATATTCCTGTTGGGATGCTGACAGTCTTTGCAACAGGGTGGTGTTAGCAAACATCACACAGAGTCTGCGGGGCTCTTTCCACTCTGTCTTCACCCAGCTTAGAAGTGCCATTTAAAAAAACTGTCATGGAGGGAAGAAAAAAGAGGGAGAAAGACGGAACAGAATCCTCGACCTCAACCCTTTCACTGCCACACGACAGAAGGTTAACCCTTTACTATCACACAACCGGCTGCCGTGTGGCAGTGAAAGGGTTAACCTTCTGTGTGAATTGTCACAGTGAAAGGGTTAACTGTGTTGGTAGTGCGGAAGTGAAAGGGTGAACCTCATCCTCCTATATTCGGGAATCATCCCCCGGGCTGTGTTGTTTCACCCCCTGAGAGAGATCTGTGACAGAAATCTGTGTTGGAAATCAGATAGAATATCATACTATGCAAAAACATAGCGGGGAATGCAGCGCGATGCAAAAGAAAAGCAATTTCCCCCCTATGTGTTGAAAAAAACAAAACGGATGTCAAACGGTTCATCGGGGTGAATAGGACACAGCGTGTTCTTGAGAGCACTCTGGAGCGTTCCGAGGAGAGCTCTCCTCTCTCTGGATTGGATATTCCTGGTCACTCATTTGCATGACTTTTGCATAGGTTTTGCATCTGCGTTTTCTTTCTCCAAGGTGTGTGCAGCGTTGCCGAACCTCGTTGATAAGTCCTCCTCGAGGATCACTCGGAGCTTGTCAACTTAAAGTCGAATGGAAAACTACTGCAACACCGGCTCCCCTATCCACCTGGAGTTTAACTCTTTAGTCGGGCTTCGTATTTGTGTCTGTACTGTATATCATGCCGGTTAGATTATAGATTATATATTGCATATATTTAGCATTTCACTTTTCTTTTTGGATTATATATTAGATTCGATTTAGATGATTGGATTATTAGATTATATATTGTAACTATTTATTGTAGGGCAAATATAACTGAGAGGGCATACATACATACCCTCATCTCGCACCTTGTTGCCCATATGCACAGAGTTAATTATATTGATTTGTTATATTGTTTACACTGCTTTTTTATACTATTTAATTTTTTACTTCTCCACTGTACTATAATTATGTCACCTGTACCATGTCTTCTACTACCTGTACCTCCCCTCCCTCCCCCATGCTGCTTTTTCTATATTTTCTCCCATCCCAATTTCGTATCATCCAATTCAACCCTCCCCTGTCACGAACGCTGTTTCTTGCCTCCCACAAGCCGGCTGCAATGTGGACTAAGTCATACATAGCACAAGTCCCCTCCGGTACTTGAGGTAACAGCAGTCGCATCTTTTCACCTGCGCAGCTCGATCTCTCAGTGGCGAGGAGTAACGCGTGGGAGGCTCACGCTGCCCCCGACACTTCCTGATTCTACTGCGCAGGCGCACCAACTGACCTGTAGGAGTCGCTGTCCACAACGCCCGATCCCCACCCATCAGTTTCCCACCCTCTAATACTGCCAATTGTATTAGTACGGACGACCAGCCAAACTGAAAACAATGTGGAGAGCTGGATTCGAACACGCGAACCCAGCGTCTCCACATTGGTGGCGAGTGCCTTGCCCACTACACCACCTAGCCGCCCTCAATAAAGGAATATCTTATCTTATCTTACATTTTCAGAACCAGAATCAGAAAGGTCTTTATTGCCAAGTAGTATTTATTTTTTGATGCACTTTTTCTCCTCTTTTTAAAATGTTCTCTCATCCCAATTTCACTGTGCCAATTCTCCCCTCCCCTGTCTTGAACGTTGCTCGCATATGCCCCCCACTGGCCGGTTGTAGGGAGGATAGAAGCCTTGCATCACGTGTCCCCTCCGATACACGAGGAGGCAGCCTGTCACATCTTTTCACCTGCCAGTGCGGACTCTCTGGCGAGGTGTAACGTGTGGGAGACTCGTTTCGCAATTATACCACATCAATGTGGAACGCCCTACCCAAAGCTGTAAAGGAATGTGAATCCCTACCCACATTCAAAACCGCTCTTAAAGAGCACCTACGGGAGGCTGCAATACGAAACTGGCCACCGTAAATGTCCAAACCCCCCACCCCCACCCCCTCCTAATAGACAGTCTCCTCCCCACCGCACGTATATGAATACCGTATATGTCACAAATGTATCAGTACTAAATACCTATATGTCCCTATGCCATAAATGTCATGTATGTTGAGTATGTCTTACATGTCAATATGAAATGAAAATGGGGGACCCTGATGTAAACAAGACAAACGTCTTTCTCTGGTCTGCAACCCCTTAACAATTGTGTGTATTGAGCCGTACTGTATTGTACCCATTCTGCAATCTGTTAAATAAAGTTTTCATTCATTCATTCATTCATTCATTCATTCACAGCATTGGGTCATCTCCATCAGCAAGGGATTCATTTGTGCTGAGGACCCACAATGCAACACAACAACTTCAAGATAAAATGCATCACATACACAACGAAATAAAATATAAATAGCCATAGCTGTGTCCCAAGTTTAACATAATTGAACCATAACAAAGTATTTGTTAACACTGTTACACATGCACCTTATAATGTGACAAATAAAACAACACCTGCACTTGGGTTTATAGTGTCGGCGATGCAGCAAACGAATGAACACAATGTTTTCATCTGCAGTTGTTTTTAACCTTTACAGTTCACCTACGCCCTTCCAGCCCTAATCACGTCGAGTGAGTCCAACGTGAACGACCCGGGACATTATGAGAACGTGTGGTTCAACCTTCGATCATATTCCTTTTTAAAACAAGGCTGCACCCCTCGGCGGCTTTGTTTGCCATAGCGCTGTAAATAGCGTGAGTCATTTACCGAGCAGTTGGCCTAGATAAGAACATAACAGTGTGTTTGCTTGATGACTAACGCTTCCGGTTTTCCACCAACCACACACAGACCTGGCGATAAAAAGTCTTTCATCACCCCTGGAGTTATGTGTCTAAGTAAAGGACTGTAAATATGCTTGGGAAGAGGGGGGGAAAAGTCATACCCTAAAGTGCTCCCTTTTTCTTATATTATTCTCATGTCTGCCAATCACATAAGATAAGATAAGATATTCCTTTATTGATCCCCTTGGGGAAATGCAGGCATCATAGCAGCATGGGGGAGGAGGGGGGGTACAGGTAGTATAAGACATGGTACAGGTGAGATAATTATAGTACAGTGGAGAAGTAAAATATGTAATATAATAAAAAAGCAGTGTAAACAATATAACAAATCAATATAATTAACTCTGAACATATTGCATATAGTATGCATAGTGCATATGGGCAACAAAGTGCGAGATGAGGGTATATATGCCCTCTCAGTTATATTAGCCCTACAATAAATAGTTACAATCAGGGGTGCATTGGTCATGGGACGCCGGGACGCGGCGGGACGGGGTGACCGGCTCTGTGAGCAGAAGCACGCACATGTACATGCACGGAGGTTAACCCTTTCACTGCCACACGACACATGGTTAACCCTTTCACTACCACACTACAGTAGGTTAACCCTTTCACTACCACACTACAGTAGGTTAACCCTTTCACTACCACACTACATAAGGTTAACCCTTTCACTACCACACGACAGTAGGTTAACCCTTTCACTACCACACTACATAAGGTTAACCCCTTCACTACCACACCACAGAAGGTTAACCCCTTCACTACCACACCACAGACGGTTAACCCTTTCACTGCCACACTACAGAAGGTTAACCCTTTCACTACCACACTACAGACGGTTAACCCTCACACTGCAACAATACAGAAGGTTAACCCGTTCACTGCCATGTGTTCACTGTAGTGTGGCGGTGAAAGGGTTAACCGTCTGTAGTGTGGTCGTGAAAGGGTTAACCTTCTGTAGTGTGGTAGTGAAAGGGTTAACCTTCTGTAGTGTGGTAGTGAAAGGGTTAACCTTCTGTAGTGTGGTAGTGAAAGGGTTAACCTTCTGTAGTGTGGTAGTGAAAGGGTTAAAGGTCCCCTTTGACTTATCAATTTCTCAATTGATTAGGGAGGAGGTGGATGTGTGTATTGATTAGGGAGGAGGTGGATGTGTTTATTGATTAGGGAGGAGGTGGATGTGTTTATTGATTAGGGAGGAGGTGGATGTGTGTATTGATTAGGGAGGAGGTGGATGTGTTTATTGATTAGGGAGGAGGTGGATGTGTGTATTGATTAGGGAGGAGGTGGATGTGTTTATTGATTAGGGAGGAGCTGGATGTGTTTATTGATTAGGGAGGAGGTGGATGTGTTTATTGATTAGGGAGGAGGTGGATGTGTTTATTGATTAGGGAGGAGGTGAATGTGTTTATTGATTAGGGAGGAGGTGGATGTGTTTATTGATTTGGGAGGAGCTGGATGTTTTTATTGATTAGGGAGGAGGTGGATGTATTTATTACGTTACGCCACGCGGGCCATCGGCTCTCGGTGTTGTTGTTTAGTTTCATTTGGGATGTTGTGAATAATGTGGACTCTGTAAACCCAGATGTTGCAGAGACTGTCCTGTAGTCATGAGCACAGTGTGATGATGTGAGTGAAGACAGCTGAACACTTTCCCTCACATGTTCAGAAGCTTGTGGTGAGTGATAATTAAGAGTAGGCCTGTCCCCGACTAAGGATTTGTATAGTCGACTTTGATTGGCCAAAATTAGCCGATAGTCGACTACCCCCTGAATGCAAAAATAAAAAAGTGAATTTTTTTTTGATTTTTTTATCATTCCATTTGGGCTGTGGGGGGTGCTTCTGAAGGAGTCGACTGAAGGCTCCTTGTCCTCTGCGAAAGCATGCAATTGGTCCACTGATGGATACATCTTGATATTTGTCTAGTGTCTTCATTAGATGGGTGAAATCCTCTTTCAGTGCCTCTGTGCCCCTTTTCTTAGGCAGTTAGCCTCGCTGGTATGTGCGCCATTAGCGTTAGCCACGCTTCTAGGCCTCTTTGCTTTTGGAAAGAATGATAAAAAATACAAATAATATTTTTTGATCCACTTTTTCTCCCATTTTTCTATATTTTCTCCCATCCCAATTTCGTATCATCCAATTCAACCCTCCCCTGTCACGAACGCTGTTTCTTGCCTCCCACAAGCCGGCTGCAATGTGGACTAAGTCATACATAGCACAAGTCCCCTCCGGTACTTGAGGTAACAGCAGTCGCATCTTTTCACCTGCGCAGCTCGATCTCTCAGTGGCGAGGAGTAATGCGTGGGAGGCTCACGCTGCCCCCGACACTTCCTGATTCTACTGCGCAGGCGCACCAACCGACATGTAGGAGTCGCTGTCCACAATGCCCGATCCCCACCCTTCAGTTTCCCACCCCCTAATACGGCCAATGTGTATTAGTATGAACTACCAGCTAAACTGAAAGCAATTTGGAGCGCTGGGCTCGAACAGGCAAGCCCAGCGTCTCCGTCATTCGTGGCGAGCGCCTTGCCCACTACGCCACGTAGCCGCCTAAAATACAAATAATATTATTATTATATATTTTTTTGCATTCGACTAAGAGGTTGGCAGTCGGCTATGGCTCATTTCGATCGATTAGTCGACTAATCGACTAGTCGAGGTCAGCCCTAGTTAAGAGTCAGGGCAAGGGCACCTTGTGCTATTGATTCAGGAATACTATCTTTAAGCAATGTGGCCAAACCCCCAATAGCTTAGACCAGTGGTTCTCAAAGTGGGGTCGGGGGGCCCCCAGGGGCTCTTGAGGGAGTTCCAGCAGGTCTTACTTGCCAGACGGTGGTCCCTGGGACAAAAAAGAGGTGGGGATCCATGGCCTATTACCAGGGGTGTAAAGTACTTGAGTAATTGTAATTTGTTACAATACTTAAGTAGTGTTTTTTGGGGATTTGTACTTTACTCGAGTATTATTAGGTTTGTATACTTGTACTTTTACTCAATTATATTTCAGAGAAAAAAAACATACTTTTTACTCCTTACATTTAAAATGCAGACCTACAA